>NC_083469.1:14698690-14978690 GCF_030014155.1 Tachysurus vachellii
TACTAATACTGTGTAGACCCTCCATTTGCTCTAAAAACAGCCACAATTCCTTTAAGATTCCTTTAAGATTCTGGTCCATGTTGACTTGACTGCATCACACAATTCCTGCAGTTGTTCAGCTGCACTTTCATGCTGCAAATATCCAACATTGGATTCAGATCCAGTGAATGGAGAACACTGAACTCGTCAAGTTAATAAAACCAGTTGGAGATGATGTTTGCTTTGTGACATGGTCCATAATTATGCTGGAAGATGCAAAATCCCACCACTGGTACCAAATTTGAAGATGAATTTACCAAAAGTGGCTAAACATCTCCTCTTGTAAAAACTTACACATGACTTGCAGAACACATCCAAATTATTCTGGCAGACATGGGTCCCTTTGTGGGATTTACAGTACTTGAACAAGCAAGACTCCAACCCTGACTTGTTTTGATTTGCCCTTTGCCTTTCCATGGTCACTCTCATATTAAGAATTCATTGTTGCTATATTGTTATTAATATGTTTGAACGCATACTGTGTGTGTTGACTGATCTAAGTTTTAATAGGAAATAAACTATAATAAATTGTAAACTATAAATAAAACTATAATTATAAAAAAAGAAGAAGATGCAAAATCCCATGAATGGATGCACCTGTTCAACAACAATACTCCAATTTGCTGTGGTATTCAACTGTTGATTAATTGGTATTTTACAGTCCAAATTTCTAAGAAAATATTACCTACACCATCACACCACCTCCACCAGCCTGAACTCTTGACACAAGGCAGGTTGGCTCCATGGATTCATGGGTCCAAGGAAATTTTCAAATTCTGCCGAAACAGAAATTGAGATTTATCAGGCCAGGCTACGTTTTTCCAGTTGTTAAGTATCTAGGTCTGTTGAACCTGTGTCCACTGCAGCCTCAGCTTTCTGTTCTTGGCTAACAGAAGTGGAAAGCCAATGTGATCTTCTGCTGTTGTAGCACGTCTACCTCAAAGAATCTGAGTGTGAAAATCCCAGATCAGCAGCAATTATAGCAATATTGAAACCAGCCCATCTGGCACCAATAGTCATGCAATTTCTCCATTCTGATGGTTGATATAAATAATATCTGAAGCTGCTGGCCCATATCAGCCTAATTTTATGCATTGCACTGATGCCAAATGATTTGCATGCATTGTGATGGATTACTAGGTGTATAGGTGTTCCCAATAAAGTATTCAGTGTTGATGTTATTCTCTGTGCTTAGCTAAATTCCTGTGTGATAAACTGTCCCTTATACAGTACTTAGAATGTATGATTCTTAGATTCCATAGATTGGAAGTTAGTTATGGGTTAGCAGGCTATGAACTATGATGAACTATTTTTGACTATTTTTGATTACTGTGTATTTAATGACTTTCCTGGATTTTGTAAGAGACTTTTACATAGTGATATCATCTTGTGAAATTGTGTTACAGAAACAGAAACTTGTAAGATGTCTATTTAATGGTTAGAAACATGGTTATAAAGATTGTAGATTGGTTAAATTGTAGGAAAGCCTCATGGTTGTGGCAAATGAACAGTACATCTGCAAATTGAACGAGGTTCTTGCTACATTTATAGGTAACAGGGAAATATCCTTTTCGGGCTGGTGCTTATAATGTTATGACACTTTGTTCTCATATTTTATACCATGTCCCTGCCAAGCCTAGCAAATTGTATAGGGTGTGATGTATAAATTACATGCAGGATATGTCAGGCTATTTTATGGTAGAGTACTGTAGTACTTAACAGTGTAACTGCAGTGTGTATGGATGAACCTCCTGGTGATATTTGCAAGACTGTTGTTATTCTCATGACCTTCATATCCCCTGAAATCTTTCGGGTCTCTGCTGTTCTTAAGCCAGCAGGTTTTACTGCAAAAGTGTAGTTTTTGGCTAAAACCAAACCAATGCTGGGTTGACATTTTCCACAGGACTAGAACACTATACTGCTCAGATAACGGACTCTGTTGCTGCTGGTTTTCACATGAATGGTAAAGGTTGGCTTTACTTTTCAGTTTGCTTTCCTAGCAGAATCTTACAACTGCTTCATTATTATGTTTATTGAGATTCCAATTTTCCATTCATACAAATTTGTCCAGCACTCACATTCTTTTTAAAAAACAGCAGAGAGACAGAGAGACATCAAATAAGTTTTAAAAGGCCCCCCTTCTGATTAGCCAACTCCAGTTCCTCAAAGCACGGAACATTTCCCTTCTATTCTGTTCAGTGCCCTTTTATAAATCCCTCTGCTTATTTTAACTTGCCAGTGGGTTTAATGACTCATGAAACCACTTACACAAACACAGGAAGTACAAGTTTCTTGGTGAAATCCTTGTTGAGGGGAATTGATTTGAGGATAGATGGTCGATACAAGGTGTGCTATTTCACTTTGAATGAAAGTTAGAAGATGGAGGGAGAGAACAGCCAGACCAGGCAATCATGAAATGGAGGCAGATAGGGCTTATGGAACACTGACAGGGGAGTCAGAATGAAAGAAAACAGCAGAAAGTCAAAACGAAACCAGATGCCCACAGTAGCTGGGAAGGAATGGGGGGAGGAAATATGGCAATATAGTATAAAGAGGGACTGAGAGCATGATCTCAGAATCTGTCATTAACTTTAAAACAGCAATTTGGTCTATTTTAAGATATTTATTTGAAAGATTAAAAGGCTTTCTTTCTATGCATTTAATAAATCTAAACAAAAATATACATATATATTTCCTACGTACATTTATAGTGAATAATGATGCCTGTATCCAAACCCCAACCTCAGACCATTCCCTTAGTGGGCATCCAAATAGTCGGTTTGCTCTCCAAAGATGATGACTGTAATGTAACATGTGTTGCCAAGATCTATGATCTAACTTTGTGGTTTGGTGTTGTTTGATGCAAAGTAAGAATTTAATCTGGTTTTATGCTTGCCAGCCTTTTTAACTAAAAAATGTGATGGTGCAAGAAAGGGTAGGCTTCATGGCCGGTCACAGAATAAAAAACGGCAAAATATCAGTATGTGGTTCTGCTGTGCTCAACAATAAATGTCTACAGAAAAAACCTTCAGAACACCTCAAGTCTAGTATGGAAAAAAAAACATCTGGAAACTTAGAGTGCATGGGAACTCTCACATATTGTACATACAACAGGAAAATAGCAGCTGTTAAACCTTTAACATTTATAAGTAATGCTGTGGACAGCATTCCCTTTCTTTTTTTAACACTTGTGCAGTGGCTTCATATAAGAAAATGACATTTATGACATAATTATATATTAGATATTAATAATACAGTAACATGAGTTCAACAAGTACTTTACAGGAAGGTCAATGGCAGTGCTTTCACATTTTGACTTAGATCTGTAAGGGTGGCATTAAAACTACAAAATTAAACTGTCTATTAGTCTGTTTTGTGTCTATAAATTTGCAAAAATAGCAATTTGCTGATTTGCACAATCATACTTTGCAGCTTCACATCACTATTACACCAAAAAGCGTCAAGCTGAATATTGACTGCAAAGAGATTGAAGAGAAACCGATAAAAGAGGCTGGCAACATCTCCAAAGATGGGTATGAAGTTCTTGGTAAAATGGCTGGTGGTACAAGGAGGCAGTCAGCATCCGTAAGTACAAGATACACAAGACTTATTGCAGCTTTGCACAAAAAAATACTGTGATGGTAAAGCCACATGTCTTGTTTTTTTCCTGTAAATGATTATAAATTAATAGAATTACATGAAAGTTCAAAACCTCTCTTTTAGAATATGGTAGTATTAAACTGTGGAATGGTTAAGAATATAATAAAACACAATCAGAATCTCGGGACTATTACTTGCTATTGTTATATTTATAGTAAGTATAACATGCTAAGCGTGAGCTTACAAATGGAGCAGTTTATTCTGATGGCTGGGTTGCTCCATGCTCATTTGTGTCTTTTTCCAACACACTGTGGGTGATGTGCATGAGGGCATGTTTTTTCATTCCTAAATCCTGGAGCTCAATGGAAGCCATCTGTAACATCCGTTCCTGTTCTCTTTTTTCTCTCTTGTAGTTCCAGCTCCAGATGTTTGATATTGTCTGCAGCTTGGGATGGACAAGTCGAGACAAATGCTGTGACCTGCCAGCAACAGTAAGAGGATACTTCATATCCAATGTCCATGAAGAAGATTGTTCATTGCTCTCTCTTATAAATATTTTTGCAGTTTGCATTTTGCTGCTTGTTGTTATATTCTTTAACATTGCGGTACCAGTTTAATCAACATCAGGTTCACTTAGCTAACCTGCAACAGACAGCAGATATTAAAATATATATTTTGATGGCTTGCAAATGATGTAATAACTGCAGTTTTCTAGATGTAATTGTCAGTAAAGTGCTTGTGCACCATAGCAAATGAAATTAAATAAAATGAAATTAACAATTTTATTAATGCTACACTACCAAAACCTCACCATTCCCCATAAGATAAACCTTTGATATGGACATTTTCTTTCCTGCTTCATGGAAAGTGCTGTCCTTTTTCCCTTCTTATCCCTGATGCCCTGACCAGTGATTTAATGATCATATTGTGCAGGAACTGTTCACAGAAGCCTGTGAATTCACTGATGTTTCTATTTGAAGCCATTGTTGTTCTCTTTTTTGTAATTATGCTCAGAAAATGCTTGAAACTTCAATAAGTGCATTTATCATTCCTTTTTACAGAGAGATGAAGCAAAATGTCCAGCGCTTCCCCACTCATGCACATGTGCTCAGGATAGCATAGGGCCTCCAGGACCTGCTGGCCCTTCGGTAAACCCATTATATTCATGTTTCATTCCCCAGTCCTAAAACTCATTGTGCTACCGCTGCAAATTTCACCTTTGATGCTGAAGAGAAGTGTAGCATTTCAGCAATGCCCAGAATATAATTACGTCTCTGCTTTTTGCATTATATCTTGTTGTATAAAACAAGGGACCCCTCTTTTTGTGTTATTGTGCTTGTGTTGGTGATATTCATAAGCATCTATAAATGTGTAGGCTTTCAAATGTATCAAAAGGAGTGCTTGGAGCCAAGCCTTAAAAAAAAAAAAAAAACAGCAAACATACAGCAATGACTTTGAGTTTGACAATATGGATTAGAACTCAAATCCTCTGCTGTTCAATTCATGACCCTGCATGTTTTCTATTTTCCCAGGGCAGTCCTGGTACAAAAGGCCCACGTGGAGATAGAGGAGACTCTGGTCCCCCGGTAAACATTTTCTTATTAGTTCAGTTTACCATTAACCATTTTCCTGGTCCTGAACCAAATACCACTGAAAGCAATCACTTTCCACTAAGTTAATCCCTTAACAAACTTAATCCTCCTTAATTTGTGTAGGCTGTGTAGGTATTTTAAACATTACCATCTGTGTCAAGTTGGTTATCTCACCCTGTGGGGGGGACAATAAAAAACATCTGATTAGTATGGTGACTCAGTAATTCTCTGTTCTCTATTTAGGGTCCAATGGGCCCACGTGGAGAAATGGGCCCCCCAGGATCAATGGGACCACCTGGTCCACAAGGCCCTAGTGGAATATCTCTTCCTGGAGAACCAGTAAGTTACCACTTTGATGTTTGTTCAGACTGAATTTTTGTCCTTATTCATTTTCCCCATTCAATAAATTCTTCAATTTTTCAAGTTTTATGGGGTGAGATGATTGAATGTATCACACTGTTGCTGCCTGTAATGCATCAGCATGATATATAAATAAAACTACAGACCTATTTATTTTAATCAAGACAGCACTCATTTGCTCTTTCAGGGACGACAGGGACCAAAAGGTGATCCTGGTGATCCTGGGTTACCTGGCCAGAGAGTAAGTGTTTCTTTCTGTTTTGTCCATCTGCTTTTTGGTCTTTACTCTTAGAAAAAAAAAGAATGAAAAAGAATTACCGCAATTTAATGTTTCATAGAGTTACATTAGGCAGCATTGGCAGGTTATATAGGTATATATATATATATATATATATATATATATATATATATATATATATATATATATATATATATATATATATTTAAAAGAAATATGAGCACATTCAATTGTGAATTAAGTAAAAAAAAAATTCACCCTTTTCCAGGGCTCTGTTGGTGCTCCAGGTCCTATCGGTGCTGTTGGGCCAACTGGAGCAAGGGTAAGACAGTCTTTTAAGCTGAAGGCCCATTTGCTGCTTAATACACAGATTTTTTTGTGTGCTTTGTTTTAAATTACATTTCCAGCATAGGTTATGCTATGTCTGCTCTCACTAAACTTGGACTGCTATCTTTGGCTTTTCTCTGTTACATGTTTAAACATTCCTTCTGATTGGATTATCTCTTTCCTGAGGTGTTACCATGCAAATTTTGTACAGTTTGTGATGATCTATGATTTATGCTCAGGGACCACCAGGACCTGAAGGACCAGCTGGACCTAGAGGAGCACCAGGACAAATGGTGTGTAATATTGACAGTTTTTTATGATTTTAAATTGTGTTATGTCTTCTCCCTTTCAATTCATTCATTTCATTCAAGTGCAATTGTAAGTGTGCCAGATCTCCATTCACATATTAAGAAGACTGTAGGTTCTCAAACCCTGTATTGGTTACACCTATTTTATGTTTGTATACCATACTAAAGGTAGGAATTAAATATTTGGATGTTATTTTTTTGCATAAATCTCTCTTTGCACTGTGGTGTGTGATTCAGTGTTATTAATGTATAATCATGAATTTTAATAGATTTTTAAAATCATTTTAGGGAAATCCCGGAAACCCTGGAATGCCAGGGCTTCCTGGTAAATCAGGAAATGCTGGAGAGCCAGGAATTCCAGTATGTATAAATTCTGATCAAATGTATATAATGATATTAATTCCATATGCATTTGAATCATTCAGAAGAGCTAAACTAGTCTTTAGCTAATATTATTGTGCACCTCATTCAATGTTATAAATCATATCAATTACAGGGACCTGCTGGAATTAAAGGAGAAAAAGGTGAAAGGGTAGGTGGTGTCTTTAATATCAACAGAAAACAGATGTTGAAGACATTAAGGGCATTTTTATTTATTTTGCTTGGCTTCTGTTCTGTAGGGAGATGTTGCTTCCCAAAACATGATGAGATCAGTTGCAAGACAAGTCTGTGAGCAGCTAGTTAACAGTAAGTCAGTAACTCTGTTCCTTTGAACAGTTTTATTGATGAAACTGCAACATTGTGTAGGAACTTAACATAATTGGGATTGCTTAATTTGCCTGTAGGACAAATGAGCAGAATTGACATGATGTTCAACCAGATCCCCAGTGGATACCGCAGCAACAATCCTGGTCCTCCTGGGCCTGCAGGTCCTCCTGGAACACAAGGACAGCGTGGAGAACCAGGTCAAACCGGACGCAATGGTTTCCCTGGAAGCCCAGGATCACAAGGGCCTCCGGGTGAAAGAGGTATTTAAAATATTCAAAATACAACATTCATTAGGATTGATGGAAGGCTCTATTCTATAACAACGTTCTATATGTATGTATTTTTTCTGTGTGCTGAGAGCTGTTTGTGAGTTACAGTACTTGTGAGAAAAGCCATTAAGTTACTGTGTTCTTGTGTAAAATACATTAAAATGCCTGGAGAAATATAATTCATTATTTCGAGTTGTCGACTGTTACTGTTAATTGTGCTTAAGTAAAAGCAATTTCTGGTGATTGTGCATTTGCAGAATTATTGTCCAATGAAATATTGCCTGTGGTATAAAAGTAAAAAGAAAAATTAAAACACGGTGCACTTTTAAGAGATTTTCTCTACTTGCGTAATATTGGTGTGTAGATAGCAAAATTAGATTTAGGTTGTGATGCATCTAGTTTTAATTGAGCTAATAAATACACAGAATTTATTTTCTTTCATAGAGAAAGCTTATTTCATTTTGCCTTAATGCAGTCCACATTGTATTACTGCCTTTCCTATCTATGTTATGTTATTTGCATTTTGTGCAAATCTTTAAACTCACCAAATGGTAGAAATGACTTCATGATTTTTGGCTACATTTCATCTCTAGGTGGTTAATTTACTTTTCTTACCTCCAACACTGCAGGGTTGCCAGGAGAGAAGGGTGAGAGAGGCACTCCTGGTGCTGGTCAGAGGGGACAGAGGGGATTACCTGGACCACCTGGTGTGTATATAGTAAACAAAGTGCAACCTTTCTTATGATTGGTACATAAGTTATTTCATTATATATTCATCCATATATACTTTAAAAATGAACACTTTCTGAAGAGAGATACCTTCATAGTATTTTGTGTTAGTATTTAATTCCCTTTTCCTCCAGATAACTAATTTCACACTCACAAAATCCACTATCTGGACTCGTACATTTGGAACTAGCAGATGTTAATGAACCCAACAGGTTTAACACTTCTACTTTTCCAAAAATTACAGTGCAACTTCTACACAATATATTAGGATGAATGTAGTTTTTGAGATCCAGACTGGGTCACATGTATGTTTTTAGTTTAAACATTACTGAAAATAGATCACAAGTCGCTCACTGATCTCTCTGAGAACCATTCCTCGGTGCCGGTGACTGCTGGGGTACATTTTGACTCTATCTTGATTCTCCCTTAGGGAGCTGAAATAGTCTGCTCATTTCAACGCACAGTCTAGCACAGGGGTGGGGCTGAATGCGAAGGACTGAAGGACTTTACCTAGTTACATCTTATGAATATCGATTTGGCCGGCTGTGCATCGTAAAATTTTCCGTTATGTAATCAAAGAATTCCCAGAAAAACATTTACTTTCTAAAATTTATGAGTCTTGCCTGAGAGGGCTACACAGATGTTTTCACACACTGCTTCAGTCAGACCTATTAATAATCAGTAGCAGGGGACCTGGACATACAAGGAAAACTCTAAATAAAAACATGCCACTGTTTTTAGTATTATGTCATTGTGGGATCCCTAGTGACAGAAATGATAATATGAAATAAAATGCTATGAATCAATATATATATGATATAATAATGGGAAAAATGTCAAAAGAGGAAAAGTGATTTTTCTCTTATAAAGGAGATATTGATGTGCTTGTGCTACGTCTACATCCAAAATGGAAAAAAGATAAGCATTGTAACAACAGACCACTAAATCAAACATGATTTAGCATTTTGTGATCTACTAGGAAATTTGGCCCCTGAGGTAGCTTAGCCGACATATTCACACTGTGTAATTACTATTCAGGATGGTGGGCTGAGAAAAACAGGTCCCAGAGTTCCTACCAATGAAAGACAAGGAGTAATGCAAATGTCTGGCAATCCTTTAAAACCTCTTGCACAAGTCCAGGCAAATGAACTTTCCATAAATGAAGTAGGACAGAAGCCCAACTCTCACCTTTGCAAGGGGTCACACTCATGCTGTTGCAGGAAGTGTTGTCTCAGGGGGCCTCATTGACACATGTGCTGACTTCAGAATAAAGCCGAGGCTGAAATCATTCCAAACATGGTTTGCACTGTCTAGACAGAAAGGGGTAAGGGGGAGCTCCTTGGAGATTGCCTACCCCTACTCCATTTTAATTGAGCAGTCAAAATATTTAAATTACAGTGCTAAAAACCAGCTTCCCCCTTCCCCTTCCAGTTGAACTTTAAGTATGATGTCAGTGGGTCTCTGATGGTTTTCTGCTTTTTGTTTTCCTTCAGGACCACCAGGCTTATCCCAGACTGGCCCTCCTGGACCTTCAGGCTCAGATGGGCCACGTGGGCCACCAGGGCGTCAGGGTTCCCCAGGTATCAGAGGACCATCAGGACCTCCGGGTTACTGTGATTCCTCTCAGTGTGTTGGAATTCCATACAATGGAGGGGGATACCAGGGTAAGCATATCAGTTACAGGGATTAGAGCCAAACAATTAGCACATTAGGATGCATTAATTGTCTTTAACAGAAAAATCACATTGGCTAACTTTTTGAAACATGACTGAATAATTAGTGAATGGCATGCTTGTTTATTTATCACAAAAACCAAACAAACGGAATCTTTGCACTAACACCATCTTTAACCCCTTTCAGGTTTGGCATAGTATGCATAATATGCTGCGTGTCCTCCTTAAGCATTGGCATCCTGAAAATCAAACCTGTGTCTGAGAGATCAGCGCACTTTCTAATAAGCTTTTAAGGATAATAGCCGTGGATATGATTAATGAACATTTGCACACCAACTCTAAAACCAAATCAAACCAAACAATGGACCGGACTGCCACTAACCCCAGCTCACTGCTACTCTATCAGGCAATTGACAGTGAAGGCTACATACCTGTGGCCTGGTTGCATCTTGAACTCCAAAGCAGCAGACAGCAAGAGTAAGCTTCCTTTTGAGGAAGAAGCATGTAAAACTACTAACCATGATGAGTATAGCTGAGATCAACAGTAATAATAACAGTTGAGGCATTGTAAATAAACCTTGTAAATTAATTTTATTTACACAGGCATCTAAAATGGTTTAATATCTGTCATCAATCTTGTGCCTCTTAACTTGCTTCTTACTGACTGCCCACATAAACTTTAAATATTTTATTGTGATATTATTTCTTTAAATTGCTTTGATCAGTGAATACAGCCTCCGCTCAGGTTGAAAATTTAGCATGTGCTTTTAGGAGCCATGATCTCGGTTTTGTTTGCAGAATGCTGTATTCACAAAAGATTTTTTTTTATTGTGATTTATCATATGCTATAATACCTCGGTGCCTTAAGGAAGAGCATAGGTAGCTCAGACACAATGAGTGGAAGTCCTTTTACGTGACATGACCACTTGAACTTATTGTTTCTATTTTTTCTTATTTCTATACCAAGTGTTAGATTTAGACACATGGTATAGTACCAGCAATGATTGTACTCACGTTTCATCTTCAAGTTATTTTTCTGCATTTAACTTTAACTAGCCATTTCTAAAACACATATTGCATATCTCCATTGGCAAAATAATATTTCCAAGCAGGCCCCTACCAGCCTGAGCCTGAACCTCACGTAGTGCCAATCCCTGAGGAACCATCAGAAGATACTGTGACAGAGATTCGGTCCCCCGGTTTACGAAACCAGCGTGGGAAGCGATCGCTATCAACAGAGGGAACTAACAGGATAAAAACATAAACCAAAAATAAAATATCTTTATATTTTATTCACATGAAGGACATTCAAAAACTAAATGCAATGGATTAGGCTTCATGTATTTTAAAGTATAACAAGTTAATTAGATGTAAGGCTGATCTTCAAACCTCATTTCCTGTTGCAAATCATGTGCTTACTCATTGTTCCCAAATGTTTTTGTGATTGTAACATAACTGCCTTATGTGTTTATATGAGACTCAGTTTAATGCACTAACCATAATATCAGTATTCAGTATGTGAAAGGTAAGGTGTAGAAACCCAAACAAAATGAAATCTCTCAGATCATTTAAGTTGTTGTTTTCAGTTTCATTTCAGTTTATATCAATTTTTTCAGTGCAGATTTTTTTGTCTTCCCTTACAACTCTGAAGACTCTTGGTTGTAATTCCATACTCATAGTGAAAACCTTGTTAAACCAGGCTTTTGTTTCATTATTATAAATATTTATCTGTTGTATAACAACTCACAGCTCATTTCTTTTACCAAAGGGGGAATTGCATGACTGTACTGTATATTTAGTAAGTACATGTTAAGATCAGAATATAGTTTTTTTTTTCTTTTTTATATCAATGTAAAACGCAGTTGGAATTTGTTGCAAGACTATGTTCATAGAATTGCTCATTTACATTTTAACTGCACATTGTGAATTTCACAGCCTTATTTTCTTATTTATTTCTGAATCAGAAGAGGCATTTTTCAATAAAACTACTGAAAATGTTTAAAGTGTGTCAGTGATTTGTTCTGTCTCTTCTGAAATAGCAAAGTTGCTAACAATACAGAAGTACAGGCAAACTAACTATCACAAAATCAAAAAAAAAAAATCCCAGAATTTCTGATAGGCCTTAAAATAGATTGATTACCTGCCTGCATTTGTGTCAATATTTTCCTCAATATTGTGTCAATATTTTCCTTTTTTGCATTTATTGATATGTAGGCCAGATCATGGATCTTGTAAACACAAACAAATTCAGTATAAACAGTAACATGCAAACCTCTGGCACAGTTCTAGAGTCTGTTTTGTGTGTTCTAGGACATATTTATTCAGTAAGTATTTAGATGAATATACATGTTGATCAGCAATACACTGCTGAAGGCACTTCCCTCATTTTGACGACTCAAAATGACTGTTAAACTGAATCACTGTATGCTGTCAGTTCTCAACTGCCTATTACAAAGTTCACTAAAATACACTAAATAGTAGCTTATAAGGTATATCATACAACATCATTTTGTTATATCAGAATTTCATATCCAGAACATTTGTGGCTGTATTTCTTTGCAAATTCCTTAAAAGACTTACTACTTATCAGTGGTTACATTTTGTGATATGGCCTCTATAATTCTGCTCTCAAAATCTTCTTCAAATAGAGTACTGTGATACCTTCTCGCCTGCCACATGGAAGTTGTTGGTGATGTCACTGATTGTTTTTTTTTGTTTTTTCACAGCTTACAATTTTTCTGTCATAATCTTCTGTTGTTTTTCCTGGTTGACCTGTTAAATGGTTAGTTCATCAGTTTTTGTTTTTTTTGCACATTTATTTTTACATTTGTGGTATTTGGCAGACACCCTTATCTAGTGCTTACATTTATCTAATTTGTACAACCAAGCAATTGAGTGTTAAGGGCCCTGCTCAAGGGCCCAGCAGTAGCTGGTGTTCCTGGGATATGAACTCATTAACTTCTAACACCTTAACTACTAAGCTATCACTACATTCCAAATTGTTGTACTGGCTATGCCCAGAGCATACATTGGTTGAGATTGATTCTCTCTTTTCTTAAACTCATAATGCCTTGCTTTTTTTCTGGCAGACGGCTCAAAGGTCTTCATATTGGTTTATACTTTTTAAAATCAAATGTAGCCTCCACAGCAAAACCTAGGGCACAATGCAAGAAAGATATTCAGACCTGTTATTTGATGTTGTCTTGCCCCACCAAAATCTATGGTTACAAGCTGCTGCTGGGATAAAACGCAAACATGCATCTGAACATTTTTGTTTTCCATCTTTTATTCAGGGCTGCAAAATTAATTTAGTAACGAAATAAATATAAAATAATTAAAAAAAAAAAAACCTCTGGTAAAAATGTCTTTGTGGAAGTTCCCACAAATACATGTGCTCTCAATCAGTGATGACTGTTTAATAAAAGCTATTTTCCAACATTTTACCAGCCTGTAAAATTCAGACATTACAAAGTAATTTTGTTCCAAACTGTCTACTTTCAATGATATGTAGCTCTTTTGATGATCTATTTCAGCACATTTTGAGATATTACAGCATCAAGTTGTCATCAATGATAGGAACTCTTATTATTATTATTCCTCCTCCTCCTCCTCCTCCTCCTCCTCCTCCTCCTTCTCTTCTTCTTCTTCTTCTTCTTCTTCTTCTTCTTATTATTATTACTATTATTATTATTATTATTATTATTATTATTATTATGACATGGGTTGATTTGTAGAGTTGTCAATATATTAGATGCCTGTAGGGCTTGTTGGTGTGCTACTTTTATCTCAAATGAGCTCAAATAGAAAACCTCTAACCAAACCAACATGTGGAAAATTCTTCTGGTATAAATCATAGCATCATGTGTGAATCATGGAAAGGAATCAGCATGTGAGCACTGGCATGCCAGCTGATGGTTTTAGTTTTTTATCAGCAGTACTACACTGAATGACACTGAGATGGTAATATTACTTACCTATCTTATTAGTTAGATCCGTTATATTAGATACCTTATAGATCTACAGTATTAAGGCTTACAACTTTGAAAAACACATAAAACAATATTTTCATAAATGTTAAAAAAATACTGTGAAATTACCCTAAATGCTTTTAGGTGTGAAGATAAACCATCTGTCTGTTATAAAGTCAAAACAAGCTTCCAAAAGGTACCCAGAGACCTCATAGCACAAAGACACACCAGTAAGAGATGCACACTGAATTTGAAATAGCAAAAAGAAGCTGTTGACAACTGGCTGTTCCTTTTCTGATGATTTCAATTTCTGGTCTTTTTGTTTGCATGGAATAAAAAGATAGTGTGGTAGGGATGTGGTAGCTCAGTTAAATCCCAGAAATTAAAATAATGTAAGTTGTTAAGGTGTATAAATATACACTCAGCATTCACTTTATAAGGAACAGCTCATGTACACCTACTCATTCATTCAATTATTCAATCAGCCAATTTCACTGCCAAGTGGCAGCAGCACAGTGCAATAAACCATGCAGATACAGGTAAGGAGCTCAAATTAATGTTTACATCAAACATCACAATAAGTAAAAAATATTATTTTGTGACTTTAACCATAGTGTGAATGTTGGCGACGGATCTCCTGAGATTTTCACACACAGTGGTCTCTAGAGTTTACACAGAATGGTGTGAAAAACAACAAGTGTATGGTAGTTTTGTTGCCTTGTTGATGACAGGTCAAAATAGGAATACTGGTTTGTGCTGACCTAATGGCTATGATAACCAACAAGCTTATACTGTAGTTCTGGTGAGCAGAAGAGCATCTAAAAATAGTCTCCAACACATCATACCTTGAGGCAAATGGTCTACGGCTGCAGAAAATCACATTGGGTTTCTAGTCCTGTCACCCAAGATCAAGAATCTGAGGCTGCAGTGAGTAATATTTCACTGAACCTGGACAGTTGAAGAAGACTGTGTGACACTTTCCCAAATTTTAAGCAGACTGACTGAATTAAGTGCTACAGCTGTTAATCTGGCTCCTTACATAACATACTCTCTACAAGCAGACAAGCATGGCAAGCTTTGTAAGTTGTGTCAATGAAAACATTTCTAAGTCATTTTGGAATTAAAAAAAAATAAAAAATTGAAGTATGTTAAAGTCCACTGTAGTCTTTTTGACATCAGAAATACATTCAGCTGAAAAGGTTTTAGAAATTGCTCCTATTTAAAAGCTATAAACCACTATTTAAATCTTGTCCCAGATGTTTTTATCAACACTAAAATATCAACAGTTGGAAATTTTCTCTGTGCTTGGAGAATTAGGTAATGTTAGATCCTGTTTTCTGATAAGAGTAGACTTTATGAGGCATAGGGATTTCCCTGTGAGATTTTTTTATAGAATGAGAATGTGACCGTAACTTTGACTGTAGCAGAATTTAGTACCCCCTTTAAGCCCCCTGAGTCATTGTCTGCAACTTTTATTTGTAAGACACATTGCACTGTGGCTGGACATACAAGCTGTATTTATCTCAGACCCCTCTAGCTATTTGTAAAAATGGTCACAAACGTCCTCTTTTCTAACCTACTTTCATGTGAAAAGCTTTGATTTTGGATTTAAAAGACTACTCTGCCACAGTGAATAGCAATGAATATGTCCTCTGTAGTAGTTTATGTGAAGAGTCATAATAGAAGAAAAGGCTAGAAAACAAGAAAGAAGACATCACTCTAATAAAAGGTATTTAATGCCATTCTAATAGTATTTATGTAGGTTCTAACTATAAATTAAGTTCCTATGTGTTGCATTGTAATATGATTACAAAAATGTTGCATGTCTGTTGACTAAGCCACATGTGACTGCTTTTCATTCACACTGATATTGATGGTAGATCATTTGGAATGTAATGAGAAATACACATTATGGCCATGGAAACTATTCAAAAAAAAAGTCAGGAAGCACTTTCCCCCCTTGATTCCTCTTGGTCTCCCACTGGTGGTTTGTCTGTGGGAGTGCTGCTGAAAGGTCATCTTCCAGGCAAATCTTCCAAC
Source organism: Tachysurus vachellii (assembly GCF_030014155.1). Lineage (NCBI taxonomy): Eukaryota > Metazoa > Chordata > Actinopteri > Siluriformes > Bagridae > Tachysurus > Tachysurus vachellii. The sequence goes on from NC_083469.1 coordinate 14,714,542, forward strand.
AGCAGTTCCAGCCACCTCAGCAATTTCAGATCTTCATCATTTATGGAGTTGTGCTGAGAAGAAAAATGTTATGTACTGAAGTCCCTAAAGTCTCAGAGTAATTCTAAAAAAAATCACGTCAAAATTTTCAGTTTTTTCATCTCAGATCCCAAAGTTAAAAGTCAATTGCTGTCATGTTTGTCAAAAATTTCTCTTTAACCTCAATTTATACTTATACATGATCCTTTAAAGGCCTAACTTCTCAGAACTATTATTCTAAGTTCAAACAAGGCCAGTCTGAACCTGCAAAAAGCAGATCTCCCACGGAGCAGTTCTTGTTTCATTTATATCTCAGAGGGTTGTGATGTGATGTCAGTGCAAAAGCTTGTCATGAAAAAAAAATCCATAAAGTACACCATTATACACATTTTTTAACATTTATTTTTAGTTATTATGTTCCATCAAAGACAAAATTTTAATATCTGAAGATTTACTAATTTAACTAAAAGTTTTCACATCTTATTTTCAGTCAGTTAAATTTACTTAATGTGTTAACTTACAGACAGGAAGCATCTGTAAAACTATCTAGTTGCTCATTATGACATATACAGATGTTTAGAATATCTCACCATTGCAACATGGGTTAGATATAAGAGAAGTATTCTCCCACTCCCCCTTCAGCCCCCCTTCAGCTGCATTCATTCCCAAGATGTCATCCAGTGAGTCAGCAGCAGGACTTTCCTGCATTTTGGACCTTCCAGCCTACTTAGCTTAGAAAACCTCACCAACTCAGAGCAGTGCAGAAAATTGTTGTGCTGCCTCTCAGTGTTTCTTAATCTGGAATCACTACTCAACCTTCTTTTCTTAAACAATATAAAAATATGCAGTATAATGTTACATTGATAAAAGGCTTAAATTTGAGCTTAAAACATAAATACATAATAGAAAATAAAAGCACATACGTACTTTGTACCGCTGCATATTCCATCAATCATAAGACAGCTTCCTACGGGGTTTACAGAATTGGACCCATGAGGATGTTGTCCTGCCACACAGTGTGGAGGATGGTGAATGAGGGAAAACAGCTATTAGGAAGCCTTGTAAAAAAGAAGCACTTCCTGTGAACATCTCATGCGTAACATCTGGCAAATTCTCTCATCATTCTTTTTCTTAAACACTCTAAGTTAAACCATTCTTGGAAACTAAAATAATCAATGATGTTAATCTTGCACAGCAGACATGCAGGTGCTTTTATCATTACGAGTTTTGCAGAGTTCCAGGAAATGACTCCTTCATCCACAATTTGATGTTTGAGACACAAGAGAACACAGCCTCCTACCAGACATCAGCTCTTCAATTTGAAATGGAAAAACAAGCATGCCTTACAGTAAGGATTATACATTTCAGGGTAGAGTTACATCATACCCTCAGATCATCAGATCATTACAAAAATGAGCTAAAACTTAAATGGCCATCCAGCTTTTTATAAGACAATGTAATGTATGACTAATTAATACTGAACTATTTTAAGACAATGGCCATTAATATGAATTTGGTCCAACACCAGCCACCTTTCTGGCTGCGGGGATTTATGTCTATTCAGACTCCATTCAGAATTAGTGAGATTGGACATCCAAAACGTGTCATTGATCTGTGCAGGTCACTCAAGTTCTTGCACCCAAATTATGTCTTTACAAAGACATGATTTATGCACAGGGAGAATACTATTCTGGAACAGGTTTGGGCCCCAAATCCAGTGAAGGGAAATTATAATCCTACATCATACAAACACAATGTAGATAAGTCTGGGGCTTCTGCTTTGTAGTAACAATTCAGGAAAGACAAAAAAAAAATTCTACAGGGATGCCCATAATATCATAAAACTCAACAATTGCAAGAGTTCCCATAGCTATGAATTCATACTGATTACCAGTAGCAAGGAGAGATTACCATTGCACACAACAACACAGTTCAAGCATCAGGAGCAGTATTTATTATTCATATCATATTATATCAAATGTTGAGGTTCTCTAATCCCCAGTCCTCACCTCCACTCCTTCATTTCTTTCTTTAATTAAAATGTTGCAGGATCTAAAACTCTAAAATTCTAAAAACTGAAATATTATTCCGGATGCTATTCATATATATTCAGTTAATTAATGTATTGCCATTTACTTAATCACAGCTATTAAAAGAAAATCTGATAATAGCTATCCATGAATGACGTAAAAGCCTACCAGATGTGGAGGCATACCAAAAGCATTAGATATAAAACGTTTCCAGCCTAAGTGCTGACTGTTCAAGCACTTTTGGTAATTGGATAATTTTGTAGGCCTTATAAATTTTAAATAGGCATCCATGAACGAAATGTTATGGAATAGTCTTGTGGTGAGACCTACAAATGTTTTTAAAATGAGCTATTAATAAAAGTGTCATAGTCGTATCTTAAAGCCTTATCTCCAAATATAGATCAAGAGCAAGTGGTGAAGTAATGAAGAAAAAGACACTATTTTCCATTAGGCTTTCAAGAAGACCTACGAAGAAGAAAAAATACTTTACTTTTAACTCTAACTTTAAAGTGTTTAGTACTAACTTGCATTGATAAATAATTAATACATGTTTTGACATATAGGGTGCAGATCTATATACATTCAAAACCAGATGTCAATATGCCTGTGTCTTTTCTTTCTCAATGTTTTACTGAGATTAAGAAATGGATGTCTGAAAATGTTCTTTGTCTGAACAGTGACAAGACTGAAGTGATGCTTATTGGTTCACCTCATCAGTTGCATAAAGCAGAGTCCATAACCTTAAATGTGGATGGCTGTGCTTTACAATTCCAAACTAAACTAAAATAATTGGGTGTGATATTTGACACCAATTTAACATTTGACCATCATGTTTGTAACACTGTCAAAGCATAATTTTTTCATCTCAGAAACATTGCCAAATAACGACCCATGTTGACTTTCTCTGTGCCTGAAAAGTTAATCAACACTTTTGTTTTTTCACGTATTGATTACTGTAATGCTTTGCTGGCTGGAGTTCCTAAAGCTACTCTATATTAAATTGCAGTTGGTACAAAATTCAGCTGCTAGAATTCTGACTAGGACCAGTGTAAGGGAGAACATCACACCTATCCTGGAAAAATTGCACTGGCTTCCTGTTAGTTTTTGTATTGATTTTAAAATTCTCATGCTCACTTATAAGGCCTTGAATAATATGGCCCCTCTATATTTGTTTTTTAGGGTAGCTTTTATGTGATTACTTTGTTATTTATTGGCTTTTTATTTTTTGTATGGTTAGTTTTAGTGCCTGTAATGTTATGTGTATCTTTTAATTTCATCTTTTTATGTCAAGCGCTTTGAGATGCTACCTTTAAAGGCACTATACAAAATAAAGTTTATTATTATTATTATTATTATTATTATTATTATTATTATTATTATTATTATTGCACTTACTTATGAAAAAATAGGACAATAATAGTAGCACGAATCTCCATTTCATACCTTAGTTTAAAAAAGTCACTATTTATTATATACATATGTATCTCATGACAATACAATTTTATGTCATGTCATAAATTATTTGTGGTGTGCTAGTAAGCATATGTCTTAACAATGCCAATAAAGTCTTGGCAGTTCCATGTCATGGTGGAGAAAAGCTATTTCCAGAAGCTTATATTCCTAAAAAATGTGTAAATCTTTAAAAATAATCAGGTTTAAGACACCTGATTAACTATTACTTTGTTAAGTGATTAGACCTGCCCAGTATCAGGACTACAAAACATTTATTCAACAGAAATTTAAGCCAATTACTGTTTGGTACCACATTCTCTGGGGACTTATTTTTACAACCAAACCCTGACCTTCTTTCCCTTAAGTTACCAAGGAACTATTAGCAGCGTCATAAAAGTTAACAATCTGAGCCACAGATCCTAAAAGTTACAGGGTGAAACGATTTGTACTCTTTTTTCTTAGATTCATTGATTAACCATTTAAAGTATCATCTTATATTTTCAAATCCATCATAAAGTTCCGTCTGCAAGTTTATGTGGATAACATTATTATTCATCAAACTCAGTTAAAGACAAATATGTAAAAACCTAATGTTATGTAATATAATTGTTACATTTCACTCTTTTGTGATCAGATAAAATGACAAGTACAACCTTAAAATGCTTACAAAAATAAATCAAATGCTTATATACATATCAATATAATTCATTTCACAATTGATTAATCAAGAGGCGATGGCTATATAAGTCTATATAAGATAAAACATCTTGAGTTATTTAGTGTTCATGCGATTTTGTCTTTAATGTTGTTTGTGCAGTTATTTGCTAAATGCTACACCTCACTATGTATAGCTTTCTATATATATTACCAAAACTTGCAATTGTATCCTTACCTTAAGTTTTTCTGTCATATGCAGAACAACCAGTAAAAAACCTTTAGCCACATGCTTGACTTTTGGACCTGATTTGCACTCTCATGTAAAGCCTTATGCATATCAATATTATATATGTCTTATAATTTAAACACTACAGTAGCTAATGTACAAACCTGGGGAAATTGTATGCACTTATTTAAAATGCACTGGGAAACAGGGACTTAAAAAGAGATGTTAAAAAGGCATGTGCTTAGAAGGAATCAGTGGGTTGACTTAAGATGGCACATAGTTGGCGCTATAACCCTCAAAATTATATCAAATGATCCTCCTGTGATTAAACTTCAAATACTGCTGAAAGGAAACCTCAGTTCTTTAAATACATGTCAGATTAAGTTTTGCAACTTTCAGTTATTTCCATCAATTCAAACATTTCTTAAAATTTGTTTGCCCACTAAGAAACAATACTTATCTTTAGTCCACAATCTGGCAGTATGTAAAAAAAAAAAGCTTGGTTTCAAAATATAACTGCTGTATATTCATGGAGCATTAAGGAGTGATAGCTATATAAACATGGTAACTATTTAAAGAGCTCAGCCTGATTTTTTGATCCCATGATGTTATCTGTTATTGCAAAAGTGGAAACTGCTGAGGTAGTGCTTATATTTTAGTCTGGAAAATGTCTGTACATCCAGGAAGTTTGGACATGTTAGTGCAACGTCAAAGTTGAGGGGTAGAACATGTGTTTAATTAGCTATTTACAGCTAATGTGTTTAATCTGCTACAGTCATAGTAAAACCATAATCTAGTGTGGTTATCTATTTTAGTGTCCTTACCAGTGAAGGGATATACTGTAATACAGAATTCAGTGCATGGATTCTAGTTTTATAGTCTCTTAAATATGTGACTAAAGACTGTAAGAGTATAGTGTGTTGCAAATGCATATTTTAACATTTATTATTGTTTCTATCCCATTTAATTATTTAAAATGATGCACAGTTTTAATTTTAGAACTCTCCACATTTGTTGTGTACTGATGTAAACAATACAGAGTGAAAGTAATGTGGGAGTAATGTCACCAATATAATAAAATAAAATAAAATAACTAAAACATAAATAAAAAATAAATAAAAAATGAGGCATATTTTCCACTAAGATCTATCTAGTGTTAGGTTGGGCTGTGTCCATTTAAGGAAAGTTCCAGGTTAGTTGTTGCCAGTAATTTAATCAAGTCCATATGCTGAGATTTGAAGGGTTAGGGTGAGGAAGTGGAAAAGACAGCTACTTGAATGTTTAAAAAAACTGCACAACTACAAGGCAGTCCACCTTTCCAGTAAGTTACAGTGTCATGATAATTCCCACCTTTTCTCTAAGTGTCATTTACCAGAAAAAAAAATCATATTAACATTCAATGTTCAATTACAAGTATTACAACAGCTGAAACATCTCTCAGCATCCACAGCCACCAGCAACACAACAGCAGTTCTGGAAGTAGCACAGACTGAAGTATTCAGGAAAAAAGCTGCCATATGTTAAGTGAGAGCTAAAAGTACATTTCCTTTATCACTTACAAAAATGATAAGGTGAGACATATTAAACAACATAATCCCCATTTCTTGAATTTCATTAAATGTTTTTATTGAAGTAACTTTAAAATGCAAATGAGACAATACTTGCACAAAGATGGATGGTTGGTTGGTTAATGGCTGTGTATATAATGTTTATTAATACAAGAAAAATCAGAGGATGTTTTTCACCTCAATTAATTGAGCTGTATTCACATACCATTCAGGAGTAACTGAAGAATTACCTCTCTCTCTCTCTCTCTCTCTCTCTCTCTCTCTCTCTCTCTCTCTCTGTCTGTCTGTCTGTCTGACACTTCAGCATCAATTAGATTTAAGGTAATAGTTTCCTGATGCACACATACATTTGTTTACTTTTAGCTTGCATACCATAACAAAAGCTCTTATACTTTACACTCACTGCAGTAACACAAAGTAGAGAGAACGTTACCTTTATAACTGATATTTTACAATAAAGGTATGAATCATTGTGTCATTTGTACCGTGAGATGTTTCCTTGTTACCGCAGGGTCAGTGTTTTAGTTAAAAATGTCAAGTCAAGTCAAGTCAAGTCAAGAAGCTTTTATTGTCATTTCAACCATATATAGCTGTTGCAGTACACAGTGAAATGAGACAAGGTTTCTCCAAAATCCTGGTGCTACATAAACAAAGACAGAGCTAAGGACTCAAGTAAGTTAGTCCTAGATACATAAAGTGCATCTGTGCAACCTGGTGCAAACAGTGCATGACAAAAGACATTACATTTCAAACATTTCACAAAAGACAATACACAAAAACAGTGCTGACCAGTGTAAATACTGTATGTTCAAACAATATTGCGTGTGCAGAAATACTAGAATGAACACATGAGTATTATAGCAGCAGTTACATGAGGTAAATGTAAAATGTATAAAATTGTTATTTAACACATATGGTGTAATAACAGGGAGCAAGAAAGTCAACCATGTTCTACATGATTAATATTAACATACCATGCAGATGATCAGATTGTTACCACTTGTGAAGGTATGTATCATATATATTAAAAACAACGTTTTTTTTTTTATATATGTAACAATGTTTGTAATTTCCTCTTAAAAACAGCTTCAAGAAGCTTCTCAGTATGTACAGTCTACAGTCATTCATGTAATCATATATTACATAAATAACATATCAATAGTTTAATTGTGAAGTGCTTGAGAAAGTAAAATAATGGTTTCAAGAGGCAAACAATTACCTCCTATTGTTCTAGTTTTGAGATACTGTACATACAACAATCAGTTAATTGCAGACACATGATGAAATCTATCATGACCTTCGTAGTGACATTGTTAATTTGACATGTACGTGCTGAACTCCAACACTGATTCTGTAGTGTTCCAATTTATGAGTAACCGTCTGGGTCTCAAAACACACACACGCACACACAAACACACACACACACACACACACACAAACACACATACACTCACACAGAGTGTAGTAACATTTGCTATTATAGAGATGATAAGTCTCATATCTTATTCAAAAAGTATTCAATTTATTGTCACCTCACACTATATGATGTTTGTGCAAGCATCTGTCAGCATCTGTACATGCTGACAGCTAAATTCCAGGCACATAATTTTCCACAAAAAAATTAACTACAAACAAATAAAATGTAATCACCTACAGAAATACAGACTTTATTATTCATAAGTGTAATGCATATAATATGACCCAATACAAGTAGTAAATTATACAGCAATTTTTTGACAGTTTACATACAATCAAATGCTGTTTTGAAGGTAGTAACTTTAAATAGAAATCATTGAGTAAAAGTAACAAAAACCAATTGGATGGAACCACTGTCCATAATTTAATTGAGTTATTTGAAACTAATCTCCTTGTGTTGGTTGAATGAAACCTGTTTGGCCAATTTTAAATAAACAAAATTATGTCCAGTTAACTTAACCAGTTTAAGTTACAAGGAAGCAATTCCATTGACTTGGTTGGACATTACTATTTTACATAGATTCATCCCCATTCTGTTGTATTGTCACAACACAAGAAGTTTACATAGATTCAAAACATTCCATTCATGTTAATGAAACACAATTTGCTTGTGTGGAACCACTGTCTATAATTGAATTAAGTAAGATGAAAGAATCATTTTTTGAGTGTGTGTTACGTGGAGAAAAAGCTTTTGATTAAAAGAAAATGAGATAATTTGAAATCACACCAAGGACAATAAATGAGGTTAGACCACCACTGCATATCTTCCCATATCTCCTCACTTTTAATTACAAAGAATTTATAAGGTCAATTATAATCCAAAACCTTGTTTTTTCAAAGGTTCTGTAATCAAGTAGTTACACACATACGCACCATAAATTGGCACACTTTGTCTAGAAGGGATAACACTGCACATTGTGTTTCTGCCTGGATGTAATAAAGATGAAAGGCAGAGGTACAGATACTGTTTAATTGATGCTCAAAAAGTTAATGAAAGGTGAAGGTCAACAGATTGGGGACAGATGGGGAAATATATATTTGTATATGAGTATATGAATAATTAATAAATAGTACAAGCACTTGTAGAACCTTGTAGAACCACTAGTAGAACCTAATAAAAAAGAATGTGATCTAATTATCACAGTTTCGTGGATGATGATATGCTGAAAATGTTTTTAATGATACATTTTTATTGATAAATTGGAGTATGCTGGAGTGCATCCATTAATGCATATGAGCAACAACAGTAATAAAATAAATATTATACTAATGTGTTAGATTTGTTTATGTTTGTTCCATGTCATCATCGTTATCGTTAATAATTTATGGTTAATAATTTAAGCCACAAACTATGTCTACTACATAAACACAGGTCTGCTAAGACTATTCCATGTGCAACTTATTACTTTTTGTTATTGGTATCATAATAAAGTTCTGCACCAGAAACTACTTAGAATCTTAAAATTCAGAAATACAGCCATGTGATACTTGTGTTAGTCATTTGGTCAAAACCTTTTCAAGAGCCAAATGTGATTTATGTTTTATGATAGTGGTTTATGACATTCTGTTTATAATAGTATTTTTTTCAATATTTTATTTATATTACTATTTTATAACAGTTATTTTTAAATAGTGCAGGGTATTTCCATATATAGAAAAGTTGAATGGGAATGAGTGTTTATATAAAAGATTTAACTGTGTGGCAAGTCTGCCACTGCCTGAGTGCCAGCGCAGGTTTTGTAGGAATGGGATGGAAGGTATGATGAATAAATATCCAACATAAACAAGTCTTGATGAGTTTCCCAGGTGATTCTTCTGTTTGGCAAAACAAATTTACCTAGAACCATAAAAATATATAGGTCTTACAGACCTAGCAGACAGAATGTAGGATTTTATACATTATATTTATCAATGCTTAAATTTTTAAATATTCAATTTACTAAAATTATTGCTAACTTTCCTAAACATTTCACTGATTGTATGATAGAGAGGCTTATTTACTTCTGATGAAAGATTACCTAATTATGAACAGTACCATTTAAAGCCAATGTATTTTTGAAGGTCAGTTTAATAGCTGAGACAGTTTCACTGTCAGGAACTTAAGCACACTCATAAATATGGAAAAATAAATCATAAATTCATATAGCCAAACTATGTACTATACTCTGTAGCTATGTGAATTTTAGTGCATTTTAAATCCTATAGGATGTGTGGATTTCTTTATAGCAAAAAGTGACTTATGTCACTAACAGTTTGTCTGTTGCATCTTGGTGAATTGTTTTGAATGGTTTATTCGTTCATTTTCATTCAGGTTTATTTCACTCTCTTTTACTCCTTTACACTTCAGCACTCCTGCTGGACTTCCTGCAACACATTTCAAATGATCATATTCAAATCCACAAAACACATATAGATTGGATTAGCATGCAACTATAACCCCTCACTATGAGCTACTAAGAGTAAAGAGCTGGGACACAGAACCCACTGGTCCACAGAACCCACCCAACCCAGTTCCTCCTGAATCCTGGTTACAACAGCAGAATTCTGGCATAGAAATTTTCCTGGGAGGCTGAGGAGTGTGTTTCCTGTAACTGGAAAACACCATCTGGCCTCCATTTTAAAAATAGGGACCAACCTTCTAGTTTCCTGGTCCATATCATTGCCCCAGATCAGCCACAGAGAGGGACACCAAAACACCAGAGATTTCTGGCATTGTCTCCTGTAGCAAGGGTATGTTCCTTCCATCACTCAGCATATCCCCAGTAGAGGTCAACACACCCTTAACGTGTTCAGCAAAGCTAATGTATGGCCCTTGTGACTCTTCTATATCTCTCAATTCAACAAGAGAGCCCTAAGAATACCTTCATTTTCAACTTGATGGCTTCTTTCTTCAGTGGTGTTCATCAGAAAGTCCTGTGTTTTATTGCCATGACAGCTACTGACGCCTTCTGGCCTCACCATCTTGCAGCTGTCTTTGTGATTGATGACTTGAACATGGTCCATGTCCCTGACCTCACATGGTGCATGGGAGAAATAGCCAATATAGGATGTAAATTTCTTTTCATTGAAGCCTATACTAGATGCTGTCAAGCAATCTGGAGGGCTTTCCTGGGTTTGCCTGGTAAATCGTTCCAACACCCTGTGTGAAAAATCCAGTGCAAATTTGGCTCAAAGTGCTTAGGGGCAACCATGGTGTGCACGTAAGTCTTATAACATTTTACTGCTTGGGTTCAGAGCAGTTGGAAGCCATTCCTTCCAATCACTCCCCTCCAAACATTACTAACACTAAGATCTAATACATATGAATATTGAGGTCTCCCAGGCGTACTACAGTCAGTAGAATGTACCCTCTTGTTCAGCTACTCCACTAAGAAGACTGAATTCTCTGATCTGCTGTTCGGTGTAATTGCATAAGCATCAGTCCTCAATCTGGGTCTGATATGTATCCCTGCAATATCCAACACTCTCATTTAGGAACTGTGGTATAGGAGACTCCACCATCAATCTGGAAATTTGGTATCAGGGTCTGGAATGAGTGTGAATGTAATGCACACTATATCTATTCCATACCTTTCTATGGACTCTCAAACACTACCTCTATGTGATATAACATGTTCCCAAAACCTCTTTCAATTTGAATGGTCTAGTCTATCTAACAGTGACCATGACCAAGCTCCTGGTAAAATAATCTAAGTTCACCAAAGTACACAAGGGCTTTAACCACTATAAGATCTTGATCTACAAAAGGAATAGGAAATTTCTTAAATAAATGTGAATTACTGTATTCTAATCATAATTTTCAATGTCTTGGACTAACTGAATTTACAGAAGGTTTGTTACCAAAATATTTACTCTTTATTTAATTTTATTTAAATATTAAATATTAAATATTTAATATTTTATTAAATATTAAATACTTTTATTTAAATATTTACTCTTTATTTATTTCAGTTTTCCACCCCTGCTATGGTCTTTGACCATTTTTGTAACAGCTTTTTGTAGTTTATTGACTGTTTAGTTTATTAAAAAGAAAGCGATTTTTTTACCCACTGGACAATTTGCTTCCATCAGCTGATGTTCACAGTTTGCTTCCAGTTCCAGAAGCCTCAGGTTTGGAGAAAGGCTTTAACTATCTGCGTCATACAGCATATGGATCTGAATGATCTATTATGCTCAGTCAAAGAAAGGATCAGTAATAATCCAAAAGTAAGTGTCAATACTTAGACAACGTCAATAAAGTAATAAATGCAGAACCCAACTCTCACATACAGCTCACAGTAGGAGAATGGTTAATGGCATAGATGAGTAATCAGTATTAATAGTACTGGCATTCTTTTGACTGTGCTCTCTAGTGGACAGAGGACACATTGCTGTGAATCTATATGACTAGTTAAATCACCTGTAGTTTCCTGGGATTTTTAAGTGATATATATATATATTTTTTTTAATCACTTTGACTGAGGTAACTTTCTTCCAAACTGACAATGACATGTTTGTAGAGCCTCTACCAATTATTCCAAATGTTTACATTTTTGCAGGCTCTTAAATACAATAAAAATATTTAAAATATTATTCCTGGAAAAGGCAGTCCATATAACTCACATCAAATGATTATATAGTATTTGTGAAGAAACATTTGATTCTGTGAAATGGAATTCACCAATGACACAATGCATCTTGTACATTTTAAATTCTGCTGCGTGCTGTGTGCATAGATTTAAATTCGGACATCAAGATTTATTTTCTGGATGCTGCCAATTTCAAGAAAAGAAAACCCAGTTTGCACAATAACTTCTTTGTGCAACTGACAAGTAGTACTATAGCTTCATCTTTCTGGAGTTGTTTGTAAGTGTGAACCACTTCACAAGCACATGTGCTAGCACTTTGTGTGAAGGAGAGGTTTTGAATCATGCATCTGAGCACTGGGTTACCATCTGGAAGGAATTAAAATGTGTGTATTCATCACTGGAAACAATTAATGGTTGTGCTCTTGAAGCCTCTGTTACCTCTTTTTACTAGTTACTATTTTACTAGTGTTCCTTTGTGGATGTCTAAATTTTAATTATTACAGAGACTGGGAGTAAATATGCTGCATATGTATATGATGTGTGTTATGCTTACTGTATGGTATTTATTCTTAGAAAGAAAGTGTTTTTCATGCCTAGATTTTAAAATGTGTTCAATGAGCTTTAATGTTGCCTTAATGCATGTAAAAACAGGATGTTATCTGCTTTGATATGGATTCCTCTAGATTTGTTATACAGTGAGATGACTTTAATCAGCCTTTTATGAAGCTTTAAGAACTTTGAATCTCACTTCAGAGGAAGACTTCCCACTTTGTGGGACACTTAGATAACAAAGACTTTAAAAGAACAGTACAAATCAGTACAAATAATTGTATGCTTCTCTGAAAATAGAGTATATAACAAACTTCATCATGAGTTTTAACTTTAGTTTTAAATCTAATTCAGAGAACCTGGAGGTATAATAAGGTGGATAACATGACCTGATTTATAATAATCATACAACAAATATTTATATTGCATTTGTTTGCTAAAACACTATTCCTTGCAGAGTTTTAAAGATAATTTTGTAATTCATATGAATAACAATATCTTCAGAATACGGACCTCACTGTAGACATTTCTTTCAACTTGCTTTACACTTCTTGTGTTACTCTGTCCCACCCACTGTCAGTGTCCCTGGGCTTTGTCTTCGGAAAAAGCAGTGCAATTCAAACTTAATATTCTTGGTTATTTGACAGGACAGTGCAGAAATTTCACATTATGCCTGACTGAGTTTAAAGCTTTACAAGCATTCTCTGATCAAGGTCATAACCCATGACACAGCAATGTGAATGAGAGTATTCATTCTGCTGAAAAGACCTTGAACAACAATGTCATTTAACAGTGTTTTGAGTCAGATATCTCTATATGGAAAAGTGGATAAATAATATATAGGGATGTGCACAGAGGTGGGTAGAGTATCCAAAATCTGTACTCAAGTAAAAGTACAAGTACTTATGGAAATATTTACTTAAGTAAGAGTAAAAGTAACAATCTTAATAGTTACTTGAGTAAGAGTAAAAAAGTATCCGATGAAAAAACTACTTAAGTAGTTAGTTACTAGTTACTTCTCATCTGATTGATATGAAGCAAAAACCCTGATTTTCAAACTACTTGGAGAGCTTTCACACACCTCTCCTTAAAAGTCTCTTTATTCTGCTAATATAAAACACAGCTTGAAGTAAAGTAGCCTATCTCAGTCCTGTGATGGGCACATTAACATTACATAACCTGTCATTTGCAATAAAATCTCAAGCACACCCAGATACTGCACAAATAGCAGTAAAAATAGTAGAAAAAATAAGCTTATATATATATATATATATATATATATATATATATATATATATATATATATATATATATATATATATTCTATTTTGCAGAATTTTTTCTATTTCTATTTTATATATATCACATGTAAAATGTGATAAAATGTGACTAATGGTTTAATGATGTAAATGAATGATGTGCTGGGCTAACCTGCTCTTCCTTTTAAGATTAATTTACTTTATTCTTACATTTGTTCCATTTTATAAGTAAGTACATGTATTCTTTAGGTAGGGATAAAACAAAATATAATCCCGTTTTTCTTTTGTATATGTTCTACACTTTAGTGAAAAAAACTAAGTCAAAAAAAAAAACTTTAGTGAGATGTCAGGATTTGCGTATAAATGCAAAACATTTTACAGCATGCAATTCAATTTATTTTGTGGAACATGGATATGAAAATGCAGAAGCTTATAATGAACGTTTGTTCATGAACGTGTTTGTAGGGTTCACAGGATTGCACGAGAGCATATATGAGGGAAAACATTCAGACAGTGTGTGAAATGTAGTATTACGTTAAGGTTAAAGTGCCCATAGTTACCAAATTACCATCAAATAGGCATAATTTTGACACTTACCGCTACGTTGTTTTAGGTTGGAGCTGGAATTCTTGTAAGCTGCGATGTCTGTTTGTTTTGGTGCACACAGAATGCATCGCATTATAAAGCTATTATTTTTTACATCTTGGAGTGAACATATAGAATTAATTTGAGGCCACGGGTGATCTGCCTTTGATAAAACGCAAACGTCTTCCTCTGCTTCAGCCATCATCTTCCAACTAAAGGCGCGCTAAACTTCAGCGGGAGATGCGCAGCATACGCTCGCGAAGCAGCCTCTCCAACGTCTCGCAAGACTTGTCATATAAACTAATTATTATTTATTAAATCTCATATTTATTACCATTTGAGTAACGGAGGAATGCCGCCGATTGTAGCGAAGTAAAAGTAACAAGTAAAAGTACGCATCTTTAATTATACTGAAAAAGTACAAGTTACCCAAAAAATGTACTCAAGTAAATGTAACGAAGTAAATGTAATTCGTTACTACCCACCTCTGGATGTTCATGTTGACATGTTATTATCACGTTAACGCATTATTAATTAATGTCGACAATTATTGTATCACGCATTAACGCAGTTTTATTATTATTATTATTATTATTATTATTATTATTATTATTTTAAAAGTCTGTTGCTCATTGGTTCTGATACACATACAAACAAGCCATAGGTCACAGAGGGGTGGGATGTTGATCAGTACTGGATTGGGATACAGTTGATCATGCGTCTCAACCAATGAGAGCACTTGGGGTGTAGCTAAGACCAATGCACCACTCACACAAACCGGAACAGAAAAGAACTAGTGGGGACAGAAAAACTCTTAAATGGACATTTTCATTTAAAATCTCTTCCACACAGCAAATTTGATAGAACCAAAGTTATTTGTAACCACTGCAAAGTTGAAATTTCTGATCACCAGAGTCCTTCATTAATGTTTTAGTTGATATTTACAAGTATTATTTTAACTGCTACTATGTAAAGGGAATACTGCTGTAACAAACACCTTATTTGTTTTAAGTGTTTGCAAACCAAATGTTTATTGCACCTTTGTTTATATAGCAGTACATAAAGTGTGCAATACACTTCTTTTGAATCCATTATTAAATTTTATGCATAACAATGCGATTAACCACAGAAATACTATGCGATTAATCGCAACTAAAATTTTGAATCGTTGCCCTTATCATCATATATCATAACAGACCATATATCTTGATCTTCATTTTCTTGGGCCAAATCATACCACACTGTTGATTTTTATTTTTTTCTTAATTAATGTATGATTTAATGCAAAACAATGGAATAATGATGCACTTATAATAAAAAAGAGGAATTTATTTACTAATTAAGCAATAATATTTAGATTCTCATTTTAAATATGGCATTTTAATGTTAAAAAGATTCTCACAGCAATGCAATGATGATTTAATCTCTAAAGTGAAGTCTCACTACTTCATTAAGGTATTTCTGTCATAAGTGAAGACTGTCATTAAATCCAGTATGAAATATTGCTATTTCATTTAAACAGACTACTGTATAAAATAAAGAAATAGGCTTTCAACAGTGATGGACATAGAAAATGATCATGTGGTATCCTGACTTTCCAGTCATTTTGAGAATATTTACAGTAGCCTTCTCACAAATAATTTGTCATATTCTGAATTCATTCCTGGAAGCCATGTTTCCACTTGTGTGTCCTCTTATTTGCTTCTCTTTATACTCCTTTTTATTCCTCCAGCAAAAACACACCTTTGCCAAATTCTGTTTTAAAGCATTTCCTTTTTGGACACTCTAGCCTAAAGCATTCCTGTCATATACAGCATACCTAAAAAAATGATTTGAGGCCATGTTCTATCATGCTGGTCATTGTAATGTGTATCGAAATTTGGAAAAATTCTCACTCATGATGTGTTCAATGGCTTTTCTTCTATACAGGAGCAGTCACTGCCTTACCAATGACAGCTTTTACTGCTTCATGTGTGGAAAGGTCTGAAAGCCATCACCAACTACTCAACACCATCCCCCAGCACTGTGGTGAATCAACAACTGGCAGACGACCTGAATGAGTTCTACTGCAGGTTTGAAAAAGCCCAATTCTCACCTTCTGTAACCCCCGAATCAGCCACACCTTCAATTCAGTTCAGTGAAGATGATGTGTGTCAGGTCTTCAGAAAGATCAAGAGAAGAAAGGCTCCAGGCCCAGACAGCGTTTCACCAGCCTGTCCGAAAGCCTGTTCTGATCAGCTGGCCCCCATCTATACGTGGATATTCAACACTTCACTGGAGCTGTGTGAAGTACCCTCATGCTTCAAAAGCTCCACCATCATCTCCGTCCCAAAGAAACCCAAAATTACCGGACTTAATGACTACAGAACTGTGGCTCTAACATCTGTGGTCATGAAATCATTTGAAAGACTGGTTCTGGCTTATCTGAAGGACATTACTGGACCCTTACTGGACCCTCTGCAGTTTGCCTACAGAGCAAACAGGTCTGTGAATGATATAGACAATATGGGACTGCATTATGTTCTGTAGCATCTAGACAGACCAGGGACTTATGTGAGGATTCTGTTTGTGGACTTCGGCTCTGCTTTCAACACCATCATCCCATCACTCCTTCAGCCCAAATTAACCCAGCTCTCCGTGCCCTCCTCTGTCTGTCAGTGGATCACCAGCTTTCTGACAGACAGGCAGCAGCTAGTGTGACTGGGAAAACTCAAATCCAGCACCCGCACCCCAGGGCTGTGTCCTCTCCCCACTGCTCTTCTCTCTGTACACAAAAGACTGCACCTCTAATGACCCCTCTGTCAAGCTCCTGAAGTTTGCAGACGACACCACACTGATTGGCCTCATCCAGGACGGTGACGAGTCTGCTTACAGACTGGAGGTTGAACGGCTGGCTGTCTGGTGCAGCCTTAACAACCTGGTGCTGAACACACTCAAGACAGTGGAGATGACAGTGGACTTCAGGAGAAACACCCCCCCCCCCACACACACACACACACACACCATCATGGACAGCATTGTGGCAGCAGTGGAGTCATTCAGATTCCTGGGAACCACAATCTCCCAGGACCTCAAGTGGGACATTCACATTGACTCCATTGTGAAAAAGGCTCAGCAAAGGTTGTACTTCCTTCGTCAGCTGAGGAAGTTCAACCTGCCACAGGATCTGCTGAAACAGTTCTACACTGCTATCATTGAATCCATCCTCTGCACCTCAGTGACTGTTTGTTTCAGCTCAGCTACCCAACCTGACCTCAGGAGACTACAGAGGGTAGTCCGGACTGCTGAGCGAATCATTGGTACAAGTCTCCCCGCTCTTCAAGACCTGTACTTCTCCAGAGTGAGCAAAAGGGCAAAGTCAATCACTCTGGACCCCTCACATCCAGCACACTCACTCTTTGAACTGTTGCCATCTGGCTGACGCTACAGAGCCCTGAGCACCAGAATTACCAGACATAGGAAAAGTTTCTTCCCTCAAGTAATCCATCTGATGAACAATTAACACCATGGAACGCACAGCACCTAATTGCACATTTCACAATTGCACATTTGTACTATGTATACCTCAATTTCCACATTTCACAATTGCACATGTGTACATACAAATTGTATATTGTATACTTCAATTGCCCATTTCCCACACTTGCAAATTTGTACATACAAATTGCCAGGCTGCTGAATTAGGCTGCCAGATGAAATAATCCTCTTACAGTGAAGACAAAACATACAAATATTTAGATGGAACATATGGAATATGAAAGCCATTGCACTAATTATTGGCAGCAGTACCTTAGAAAAGCCATAAAGCTGCTGGGAGTGTAATGTAACTTCACATGTGTATATGAAAATAAACTTTCTCTGTTTATATGGTAATATACTTAAATCAGAGAAACCACAGCTTCTTTTTGTGTCACCAACCTTGTCATTTCTTTATGCGTACAAACTGTGTCGAACAGAATCCTTTCGGTTTTGAACAAGATGTAATCTCTTGTTCTGCAGTGGTTCTACTCTCGCCTACATGCTAATCTACAAAGCATTAAACAGTCACAAAGTTGTGCAGTTTCTGTGAATTATGTACAGACCAGTGCAGTGATGCTTCCTCCAGTCGGATGTTCTGTTTATCACACACACAAATTTGCATTAAAAACATTTTCATTGTTTAGCAACTGGACTATAGATCCTGTTATCTGGGTAGGAGACTTTATTTTTAATTGCTGCCTTGATTAAAGTTTTTTGTAAAATTCAAGACCGAATCCATGCTTGTGAGGACCATCATGTAGATAGTATGAATGTAAACATTTTTTTTCCAAACATGAGCATTTCTATTATATTTAATTTGGAGCTCATATATTTCTTTTACTTGTTACAACATGCCAATATAATCAAAATAAAATATTTAAATATTGCTTTTAAATGAGAGTGTTCAGAGAATTTTAATCCAGAAAGAAAATGGATTAGTGGTTACAGACTTAATAAATCATGGTTGATGGATTGAGGCATTTGAGGCTTGTGGAGCCAAAAACAACTGCTTGTGCTCTTCACATACTTCTATTTTGTGTTCCACATTTTAGAGCAAGTTATTATTTCTGGAATTGTCTATAAGAAATATATTTATCTACCCAATGATTCCCATCATGTTTGTTTGGAAATTAGACAAGAATTTGAACATGGAAAAATTATTTTAGATCAATAATTCTAGATGTCCCTTCATCTATGTCCCTTCAGTTCATTCAATTACATTTACATTTACTTCATTTAGCTGATGGTTTTATTGAAAAACTAATTGCAACAAAACAGCTGAGGGTTAAGAGTGTTACTTAAGAATTCAGCAAATGTGGACTGACTGCACCAGTATTTGAACTCACAGACATTTAAATCAGTAACCCAATGACTTACACTCTACCACTGGCCTGTTATGCCAGCTGCTCATGTTAAAATATTCACCTTCTACACTGGTTTCTTTCTGTTGAAAGTTACCAGTACTGTCTACCAGAAACTAGCCTGGGTAATACATAGACTATATATTGTATGCATTGTACTGTCAATGGCATAGATATGTCCATCCATCCATCAATCCATCCATCTTCTACCGCTTATCCGGGGCCGGGTTGTGGGGGCAGCAGACTAAGCAGGGATGCCCAGACTTCCCTCTTCCCAGACACTTCCTCCAGCTCTTCCGGGGGAATACTGAGGCGTTCCCAGGCCAGCCGAGAGACATAGTCCCTCCAGCGTGTCCTAGGTCTTCCCCAGGGCCTCCTTCCGGTTGGACATGCCCGGAACACCTCCCCAGGGAGGCGTTTAGGAGACATCCGGAACAGATGCCCGAGCCACCTCAGATGACTCCTCTCGATGTGGAGGAGCAGCGGCTATACTCTGAGCTCCTCCCGAGTGATCGAGCTCCTCACCCTATCTCTAAGGGAGCGCCCAGCCACCCTACGGAGAAAACTCATTTCAGCCGCCTGTATCCGGGATCTTGTCCTTTCGGTCATGATCCAAAGCTCATGACCATAGGTGAGGGTAGGAACGTAAATCGACGGGTAAATAAAGAATAGTTTCTTCACCACAACAGACCGGTATATCGACCACATCACTGCAGAAGATCCACCGATCCACCTGTCGATCTCCCGCTCCATCCTTCCCTCACTCGTGAACAAGACCCCAAGATACTTAAACTCCTCCACTTGAGGCGGCAGCTCTCCACCAACCTGAAGGGGGAAAGCCACCCTTTTCCGGCTGAGAACCATGGCCTCGGACTTGGAGGTGCTGATTCTCATCCCCACCGCTTCACACTCAGCTGCAAACCGCCCCAGTGCACGCTGAAGGTGCTGATTTGAGGAAGCCAACAGGACAACATCATCTGCAAAAAGCAGAGATGAAATCCTGTGGTCCCCAAACCGGACTCCCTCCAGCCCCAGACTGCACCTAGAAATCCTGTACATATAAATAATGAACAGGACCGGTGACAAAGGGCAGCCCTGCCGGAGTCCAACATGCACCGGGAACAAGTCTGACTTACTGCCGGCAATGCGAACCAAACTCCTGCTCCGGTCATATAGGGACCGGACAGTACTTAGCAGAGGGCCCCGGACCCCATACTCCCAGAGCACCCCCACAGGTTGCCACGAGGGACACAGTCGAATGCCTTCTCCAGATCCACAAAGCACATGTGGACTGGTTGGGCAAACTCCCATGAACCCTCCAGCAACCTGGCAAGGGTATAAAGATGGTCCAGTGTTCCACGACCGGGACGAAACCCGCATTGTTCCTCCTGAATACGAGGTTCGACTATCGGCCGAATTCTCCTCTCCAGTACCCTGGCATAGACTTTTCCGGGGAGGCTGAGGAGTGTGATCCCCCTGTAGTTGGAACACACCCTCCGGTCCCCCTTCTTAAACAGAGGGACCACCACCCCAGTCTGCCAGTCCAGAGGCACCGTCCCCAGCTGCTACGCAATGCTGCAGAGGCGTGTCAACCAATACAGCCCCACAACATCCAGAGTCTTGAGGTACTCAGGGCGGATCTCATCCACCCCCGGTGCCTTGCCACTGAGGAGCTTCTCAACTACGTCAGTGACCTCAGCTTGGGGGATCGACGAGTCCACAACTGAGCCCTCTGCCTCTGCTTCCTCAATGGAAGACATGTTGGTGGGGTTGAGGAGATCCTCGAAGTACTCCTTCCACTGTCCGAGGATGTCCCCAGTCAAAGTCAGCAGATTCCCACTCCCACTGTAAACAGTGTGTGCAGGGCACTGCTTCCCCCTCCTGAGGCACCGGACAGTTTACCAGAATTTCTTCAAAGGCCAACCGATAGTCCTTCTCCATGGCCTCCATTTTGGCCTCCGCAACCACCCGGGCTGAAGCTTGCTTGGCCCTCCAGTACCTATCAGCTGCCTCTGGAGTCCCCCGAGCCAACCAGGCTTGATAGGACTCCATCTTCAGCTTGATGGCATCCCTTACTTCCGGGGTCCACCACCGGGTTCGGGGATTGCCGCCACGACAGGCACCAGAGACCTTACGGCCACAGTCCGAGAGGCCGCATCGACAATGGAGGTGGAGAACATGGTCCACTCAGACTCAATGTCTCCAACCTCCCTTGGGATCTGGTTGAAGCTCTGCCGGAGGTGGGAGTTGAAGATCTCTCTGACTGGAGACTCTGCCAAACGTTCCCAGCAGACCCTCACAGTATGTTTGGGTCTGCCAAGTCTGTCCAACTTCCTCCCTGCCATCAGATCCAACTCACCACCAGGTGGTGATCAGTTGACAGCTCCGCCCCTCTCTTTACCCGAGTGTCCAAGACATACGGTCGGAGGTCAGATGAAACAACCACAAAGTCGATCATCGTCCTCCGACCTAGGGTTTCCTGGTGCCAAGTGTACTGATGGACACCCTTATGCTTGAACATGGTGTTCGTTATGAACACAGAAGTCCCAATAACAGAACACCACTCGGGTTCAGGTCGGGGGGGCCGTTCCTCCCAATCACGCCCCTCCAGGTGTCACTGTTGCCGCCGACGTGAGCGTTGAAGTCCCCCAGTAGAACGACGGCGTCCCCGGTCGAGCACCCCTCCCAGAGACCCCAAGAAGGTCGGGTACTCTACACTGCCATTTGGCCCATAAGCGCAAATAACAGTATGAGACCTATCCCCGACCTGAAGGCGCAGGGAAACGACCCTCTCGTTCACCGGGGTAAACTCCAACACATGGCGGCTGAGCTGGGGGACTATGAGCAAGCCCACACCAGCCCGCCGCCTCTCACCGCGGGCAACTCCAGAGTAGTAGATAGTTCAGCCTCTCTCGAGGAGTTGGGTTCCAGAGCCCAAGCTGTGCGTGGAGGCAAGCCCAACTATCTCTAGTTGGTATCGCTCGGCCTCCCGCACCAGCTCAGACATCTTCCCCCAGCGAGGTGACATTCCATGTCCCTAGAGCCAGATTCCGTGTCCGGGGATTGGGTTGCCGAGGCCCCCGCCTTCGACTGCCACCCACAATGCACCGGTCCCTTATGGTTCCTCCTGCAGGTGATGGGCCTATGGGAGATCGGCCCCACGTCGCTCCTTCGGGCTGAGCTCGGCTGGGCCCCATGGGGTAAGACCCGGCCACCAGCCGCTCGCATGCGAGCCCCAACCCTAGGCCTGGCTCCAGGGTGGGGCCCCGGTTGTGCCATACCGGGCAAGGTCACGGACCTTGATTTTAAGTTCTTCATAAGGGGTATTTGATATTTGGTATTTCTTATATATATCTATAAGAAATTTGTGGTTAGGGAATCTTGGGCAACATGAAGAATACAGTAGTTAGATGCCCCACTTAGATGCTGTGCATTTGTGTATATAAATATATACTTGGCAAAAATACAGACCGAAGAAATTATACACAGTAAATGTCATAACTTCATGTCTCATCTCTTCTCTTCTCTTCTCTTCATAACATTTGAAATTCTTTCCCAGGTTGGAGATAAATGCTCCATAGTGAGGCTGTTACATAATGAGATTGGCTATGATGAGGGTTTGCTGACTTAAAATTTGCACACTCACTTGTGGCTCAAACAGCCATTATCACAGAATTATAAGGCTACAGAGCTTCATTAGTTTTTATTACACTGTTTGCTTTTCAAGTTTCTTGTATTTCACATGAAAGGGTTTATTGATCATATTAATAAAATGCACCACATTCAGGGTAATCTATTCTGTATCAAATCAGCTGACTTTTACATTTATCAGAGAAAAATAGATATTAAATGCCTAAACAGAATTACAATTCTGGTTCCATTAAATCCCAATTGCCTGTAGGGTTTGTTCGTTCTGTGAAAGAGAATTTCTTTTCACACAAAATATAGCGTATCAGTGTTAAACCTCTGAAAAGAGGGAGATGTAAGAGAATGACAAACACGGCGTTTCTTCACTGCCAACTTTATGGGAAATCACTTTTGTATTCATCACAATTTACAACAACTTTGCAAAACAGCATCCATTGTCTTGTTTCTTCCTTTTACCCATTTTAACAGCACTCTTAATTATAGAACATTTTAGTTATTTATATATAATATTTGGTCATTTATAATCAAGACATGAATCAATTAATACAGCTTTTCAAATTCAAAATACCATTTATATGCTCTTTCTAACTAACTTGCATCTATACCTCAATTCTGTAATCCACTTTTCACATCTCCATATATTCACCTTTTTCTTTTCCACACATCAATCAACACTAAATTACCGAGTTAAACATGAAATACAACATGCCAATGTTAAACTCTCTCTCGTTATGTATCTTTATGGCTTCGCGCCATTATGTAGGCCTTGCGCCCTCTCACACCTGAGCTCGTGCATCGTTAAACTAATACACATTTAACCATTTCCAACAAAACACAATCGATATCATTTACCCTCTATATACTCTTAAACATTATATTATAATCACATAAGAACATTGTCACATTTTATCGTTCAAACTGCTACCTGAAAAGAGGGAGATGTAAGAGAATGACAAACACGGCGTTTCTTCACTGCCAACTTTATGGGAAATGAAGAAAACTGCGAGTTCTCCCTCTAGTGAACCAGCAGGCAAAAGCAATCAATCAGATGGTATCAAACGAAATGCAGATGAACTAAAACTACCAGCAAATGACCTAGGTATATTTTTAACAGTTGTAAGCATTCAAAATATTTGTAAATTATTTTTACTGTTTTCCTCTTTCAGAGTACACAGATTTATTTCCTCTTTTTGAACAGGCAGGCAAAAGCAATCGCTCTTATATAAAATGCAGAAGAACTAAACACACATTTGTTTTGTGAATTTAAATTCATCTTTCAATCTGTCACACACTCCCCTACAAAAGAAATGTCGTCCCGACATTATCATTCTCTTTCAATACAAGTGTATTTCACTCACAGGAAAAATGTTGTAGTGCAAGCATTCTTTTAACAGTTCAACATTTTAACAGTCCATGGATTGTCCCAAACTTATTCGTTCACTTTCTGGAGCAAGTACACAGCTTATCAGAAAGAACAGCCTCTCAATGTTTCAAAGTGCAAAACTTTTAAGAGGTAATAAACAACAGTCCATTTTCTCATTGGTTTTGAAACAGCCTCTCAAGACTAGTCCATAAGGCAAACAGTCCATTGATTTCTCAAACTTTCAAAGTCCCAAGACTGTTAGAGGCAATATTCCTTAGACAAAACAATCCATACTTTCCAAACCTTCCAAGTTCAAAGAATGTTCAAGGCAATATTCCTCAAACAGAACAGTCCATCAGTTCAAATTGAACAGTACATGGTTCCTATTTAGTGGACTCCATACAAAAAAGGCAACTGGTAACAGTATTGCTGAACAGGTGGCAACCATGTAGACAGTCCATGAACATATGGTAAGATCTGTTGTGGTGTCTGGAAGATCCCATTTAGTTGCCTGACATCATAAGTCGGTGTACCAAGTTCATCATAGGTAAGTACTCTTGGTGGGTATCTCTGCCTTCCAGGTGGCTGGTATGTTTCCTCTCTTTGACCCTCTTGGTCACTTTCACGGGATGCCATGGGAGAAGGAGCTTGTTCGACAACAGGCAAGTCAATCTCTTGTTCTGCACTCTCGGTACCTGCAGGTGGCTCTTCATCCTCTTGGTCACTCTCCACAGATGACATCGAAGCAGGAACTTGTTCCAGGACCCCACTTGGCTGCTCATCAGACCCTGTAGTAGGTAGTGGTTCGAGGCTTTCAGGTTCCACAACATGGTTTGGCTGAGGTACTTGTGGTGGTACATAATGGAAATCGACTTCATCTTCACTTTCATCGTCAGATTCCACCTGGCTGGTTTGAGACTTTTTCAATGTACCTTTGGGTCTGATCTTTGAAGGTGGAGCATTTTCCAGGGGTAAGTGATCACAAGGCATTAATAAGTTGCGATGGAGGACTCTGGATCTTCCCTTTCCCTTTTCTGGCTTTAATTCATAAACTGGGAGTTCACCACCCATCTGTCGCACAACTACATGAATATTATCTTCCCAGAAATTACGAAGTTTTCCAGAGCCCCCTCGTGGTGTTAGGTTCTTTACAAGAACACGATCACCTGGCTGCAGTGTGGTACTCCTTACCTTCCTGTCAAAGATCTTTTTGCTCCTGTCAGCAGATTTTTGAGCACACTCTCTAGCAATTTTATATGCCTCTTCCATTCCGCGTTTCCATTTCTCCACATATTCTTTCTGATTACAGGTAGGCAATTCTGAATTCAAGCCAAACAACATGTCGACAGGCAGTCTTGGAGACCTTCCATATAACAGGTAGAAAGGAGAAAACCCTGTAACTTCTGAGCGGGTACAATTATAAGCATACAGTAGCTTATTCAAGGAGTCTTTCCAGTTAGATTTTTGACTTTCTGTGAGCATTCTTAGCATTTGTAACAACGTCCTGTTAAAACGTTCGGCCTGGCCATTGCCTTGCGGATGATATGGAGTTGTCCTGGAGCCTATGACACCACAGTATTTTTGGAGCTGTTCAAACAATTGATTCTCAAACTCCCCACCTTGATCATGATGGATGCGAGAAGGGAAGCCAAATTTTAAGGCAAAGTCGTTAAAGATCCGATCTGCAGCTGTTTTACCTGATTTAGAGGTAGTGGCGTATGCTTGGGCGAATCGGGTGAAATGATCTACTACCACCAGTATATACTCAAAACCTCCTTTGCAGTGGTCTAAGTGGAGAAAGTCAATTGAGATCAATTCAAAGGGCTGAGTCGCAACAATGTTTGTCAATGGGGCTCTTGTCTCATGACAGGGCTTTTTCTGCATCAGGCATCTGCATGTTTTCGTGACATAATGCTCAATGTCTGCCTGCATATATGGCCAAAAGAAACGTTCACGGATGAGTGAAAGAGTGCGATCTGTACCTTGATGGCCCATTTCATCATGAAGCTCCCGCAAGACTGTTCCTTTAAGTTTCTCGGGGAGGACCAACTGAGTGCGTGTGGAAGTGCTTCGGCAGAGGATACCATCTTTATTAACGGTAAGCTTTTCCCATTCACGAAACAGGCATTTTGTTTTGAGGCTGTATGTTTTCAGATGTTTCAGTGGTGGCTTGGTTCCAGACAGTTTGCATTCATAGACAGGACTAATATCCTCATCATTCAGTTGAGCTTCTTTGATCTCATTCACCGACAATGGAGTTATTGTTGGAACTACTGGGCAGGTTTCAATAGATGAGCAGATGGTTGAGACTGACCATGGGATGCTGGGACCTTCTTGAGCTTCTACAGCTTGGATTGTTGCACCTATTACATCAGATGACAACTCCTCAGAACACTCTTTCATCATCGTTCCTATGTCAAGGGGTAACCGGGACAGTGTATCAGCATCAATATTTTCACGACCTGGGCGATATCTGATTGTGAAGTGGAAATCTGCCAATTCTGCAACCCATCTGCAACCTGTGGCATTCAATTTGGCGGTTGACAGGACATATGTAAGGGGGTTGTTATCACTATATACAGTGAACGTTGGAGCATAATACAAGTAATCACGAAATTTTTCTGTGATTGACCACTTTAAAGCAAGAAATTCAAGCTTGCCTGAGTGCAAGTGGTAGTTTTTCTCAGCAGCTGATAGAGTACGGGATCCATAGGCAATCACACGAAGTTTCTCATTTTGTTTCTGGTATAATACTGCACCTAAGCCTTGAGCTGATGCGTCCGTATGCAGTATATAAGGCTGTGAAAAGTCAGGGAAAGCTAATACAGGGGGTTGGAGCAAACAGTCAATTAGTTTATGAAGAGTGCTCTGATGTAGTTCAGTCCAGGTAATGGGCTTACTTGATGGGACACCAAGTTTCTTGCATTTTGTTTTTGACCGTTTCTGGCTGTCTTTCAGGTGGGCATTATCTTCTGGAGTACTTTTTAACAGGTCATACAAAGGGTTAGCAATGCGAGAGAAATCTTTAATGTACTGCCTATAGTAGCTAAGCAGGCCAAGTATTCTCCTCAACTCACCAACATTCTTTGGTTGCTTGTCTTTCAGGGATCGGACAGCTTCTGTGTCAGCAGGATCGACTTTACTTCCCTCTGCTGAGACTATTCTACCCAGATAACGGACTTCAGATTTGAAAAGCTCACACTTACTTGGCTTAAGTTTGATGCCATGTTGCCTAAGCCGTTGCAGTACTTTTCTGACATCTTGGACATGGTTCTCAAAGGTCTTACTAAACACCAAGGTGTCGTCAAGGTATGGGATGCAGATCTCATCTCGCAAGCCTTCTAAGCACTCTTCCATACAGCGCTGGAAGGCTGCGGGACCATTCATCAGCCCAAAAGGGATACGCACCCATTCATATAGGCCCCAGGGTGTCACGAAAGCCGTTAGGTGTTTACTCTCCCTTGACATAAACCCCTGGTGGTAGGCCTTCCCCTGGTCCAATGACGAAAACAAACAATTACCACCAAGGCTGTCCATAATGTCCTGCACCCTCGGGATTGGCTGTCGATCTGGGTGAGTCTTTCTGTTTAGGTCCCGATAATCGATGCATAAACGGAGGCTGCCATCTTTCTTTCTTACGCACACGATTGGAGAAGAGTACGATGAGTTTGATTTTTCAACCCAGCCTTGTGCTATGAGGTCATGTAAATATTCTTTCATTTCACGATACAGAGGCTTTGGTACAGACATGTAAGTACGATTGACTGGTTCATCATCTTTAAGGGAGATACTCAATTGCAAATTTCTGATGCACCCAATGTCATTATCTGACTTAGAAAATGAATGGCACTCTTCCCTTAACATTTGCTGTACTACCCGTTTCTGGTGTTTATCCAGGTGGCTGACATCGACGGGCAGGAGCCATTCATCAGGACTGCTGTTATCGTGACCATTATCTGCCGGCTGGATATGACATACTCCAACAGAGTTAGGGTTTGCTGGCGCCTCAAACATACTAGCAGGGAAAACATTCTTGACAAGCTGTAATGTACCGATCGGGGTCTGGCCCATGAGGGTTACATCATGATCCGTGTCATTGTACACCTCCATTGTGATATTGGTTGGAGCTCCTTTTTTTAGCCTCACTAGACTGTCGGTGAATTCAAGCCCATCTGGCCACTGGTGGTTCACATCAGGTTCAAAAATGAGTGTGCTGTCCTCTTTCACTGGCTGCATGTACACTCGGCATGAGACCGGCACAGTACTACATTTCGGGATGCTAACATGCACTTTTGTAGTTTTTACTATGTATTCACACGAGCTTTCTGCACTCACAAGGTGGATAAATGTCTGAACTTTGCTCTTCTTTAAGCTGGGGAATGCAGCTTTCACCGTTCTCTCCAATATTTTGTTTACAGTGGTTGGTTGTGCTTGCTCAATGGAGTTCACAATTTGTTCTATCACATTGAAACCTATGATTGGATGGGAGAGGTTCTGACCCCTTGCTACGAGCATAGGGATGACGAGTTCAGCTTGGTGCGATGACTGTGATGATAACCTGAATGTCACTTCAACATATCCAGTATAGGGCAGGTCAATACCATTGGCAGCCACAAGGTTCAATGTATTTGGAGCCTCAAGGATATTGGAAACATCTCTCAGTGGGACTTCGGGTAAGTATTCCTCTTTCCACGCTTCATCCATGACACATACCTGAGAACCCGTATCCCAGAGTGCTTGAAATCTTTGGCCTTGCAGGTAACACTCAACTAGACATTGCCTCCCAACTAATGATGTCACAGAGGAATGCTGATTAACTTGGGTTCTGCCGGGGGCATGAACACTCCTGGTTATGCAGGAATTTGACACTGAACTCAGTGTGGTGACACAAATTTTCTTGTGTTCAGTCCAATGGTGAGTTTGGCAGTTTTTAGAACAATACAGTACCTTTTCTGGTTCTCTATTCTTCCACAGGCTGCACATCTTTGGGACTGGTTAGGGGATCTGGTTACTCCCTGTCCCGCGGGGGTAACCGCTCTCCATTTAAAGAACTCTCTCTTGAAGGCTTAATGCCACGAATTCTGCATCCTGCTTGGAAGTGCTCACTACTGCCACATCTAAAGCAATGCATGCAACGGTCCTCTGTTCTTTGCTGCTGACAATTGAAGCACTTTCTTGCTTGGGAACGAGTAGTCGGTGCATAATATTGTCGAGGCATGTACTGAGGTTGAAATTGAGTGTTCACTTTGGTTAGGTTGGCACCTGGTGATGCCCAGTATGGTTGTACTGGACACTGAACAATTTCTCGGTCAAATGCTCTCGGTGTAGGAGCTGGGCATAGTGGTGAGGCAAAGGCTGGTTGCTGCAATGATTCTCGAATGTGAGCTATTTCAGCACTGAGTGTTTTTAGTGATGCTACATCAGTTCTCAGTTCTTTAAGTTCTGACAGCACACTGGAAGATGATTTTGGTGCACTTGAAGTCACACTGGGTTTCTTAGCAGTGGTTTCATCACTGGACTTAACTGAATGCACAACAGTAGTTGTGTGCTGTGCATTGGTTTTCTTTTTCTTTTGTCTCTCTGCCTCATTAGCACAAGCAAGGTTTAATTTCTCCAAGAGAGCCTCGTCTGTGGTTTTCGTATCAAGAAGAAGGGGCTGCATGTCTACTTTGATGCTGTCACTTTGAAGACCAGTGAGTACAGTATGTAAGAACATGCTCTGAACTAATGCTGGATCGTATTTGAGTCCTGATTCTGCTTCTTGGGATGCAAACAAGATTTTCTGACGCAGATCCAAAACACGCATTAGGAAGCTCTGAGGTGTTTCTTTGTTCCCTTGGCATTCAGAGGTGAGTTGCTTGTAAAGTTCGGTTGCACTCTTTTCTTGGAAGTGAGAACGCAGGATTCGTCGGAGTGTAGGTAGTGTCAGGTTGGGCTTTCCTTCTAAATAGCTTCGTAACTGTAAGCCAGGGGAAATGGCCCGAATGACTGCATCACAAATCTCACATTCTGGGTAGCCTCTACTCAGACCATTCTCAATCTGGTGAGCCAGACTGGAAAAGGTCAATTTCTCTTTTTGACCTGGCTCACCGATTTGTCCAGAAATTTTGAAATCTTTGCGCCAAGGTGAGCTTAAATGTTGGACATTCACTAAGGGTGCAGCTATTTGTGGTTGAGGCTGGACAATGCTTGGTTTTGTGCTCAATTCGTCCAATTGTTGCATTTCACTCAATTTGTGTTTCATCGCACACTTTAGTTCATCCAACTCCTTTTGCAATCTATCTTTTTCGGTGAGTTGGCTTTGTTCTGTTGACTTATTTTCAGTGACTGTACTCAGTTCTATTATTCTATCTCTCACGCTTAACAGTACGGACATGCCACCATCTTCTAGCTCTGCTATGTTCTCTTCAAGATGTTGAAGGATGTGAGAGATCAGAGACATGCGTGACTTAGATGGGACTTTCTCTCCATCTGATATGTTCAGGAACTCACAAACACTGAGAAGTTTGTCTTTGGATAGGGGATTTAACATGCTTATGACCTCAACTTGCATTTCCTCCAGCACTGTGGTCTCCATTTGACACTAGAGTGGACCTTTTCAAGTAGTAGTGGCTTACTTGAGACTAAGTGAGTCTGTTTCACCCGATGATCTCTGTGGCCTCAGGTTGGCAGATCTTACTCTCTTTCTCGCCCTTACTGCAGGAACTCTTTCCACTCCACAAATGATCTGGGTTGTTTTATGGGATGTACTGCATCAGATGTTGTCGGCCAAGTAAGCAACGACCACCCTCCGAAGAGTAAATCCCAGCGGTGCCTCCAAATGTTAAACCTCTGAAAAGAGGGAGATGTAAGAGAATGACAAACACGGCGTTTCTTCACTGCCAACTTTATGGGAAATCACTTTTGTATTCATCACAATTTACAACAACTTTGCAAAACAGCATCCATTGTCTTGTTTCTTCCTTTTACCCATTTTAACAGCACTCTTAATTATAGAACATTTTAGTTATTTATATATAATATTTGGTCATTTATAATCAAGACATGAATCAATTAATACAGCTTTTCAAATTCAAAATACCATTTATATGCTCTTTCTAACTAACTTGCATCTATACCTCAATTCTGTAATCCACTTTTCACATCTCCATATATTCACCTTTTTCTTTTCCACACATCAATCAACACTAAATTACCGAGTTAAACATGAAATACAACATGCCAATGTTAAACTCTCTCTCGTTATGTATCTTTATGGCTTCGCACCATTATGTAGGCCTTGCGCCCTCTCACACCTGAGCTCGTGCATCGTTAAACTAATACACATTTAACCATTTCCAACAAAACACAATCGATATCATTTTACCCTCTATATACTCTTAAACATTATATTATAATCACATAAGAACATTGTCACATTTTATCGTTCAAACTGCTACCTGAAAAGAGGGAGATGTAAGAGAATGACAAACACGGTGTTTCTTCACTGCCAACTTTATGGGAAATGAAGAAAACTGCGAGTTCTCCCTCTAGTGAACCAGCAGGCAAAAGCAATCAATCAGATGGTATCAAACGAAATGCAGATGAACTAAAACTACCAGCAAATGACCTAGGTATATTTTTAACAGTTGTAAGCATTCAAAATATTTGTAAATTATTTTTACTGTTTTCCTCTTTCAGAGTACACAGATTTATTTCCTCTTTTTGAACAGGCAGGCAAAAGCAATCGCTCTTATATAAAATGCAGAAGAACTAAACACACATTTGTTTTGTGAATTTAAATTCATCTTTCAATCTGTCACATCAGCGTCAGTTCAGGCAGGCCACATAGTCAAGCTCGGCTATCAGCTGATGTCAATTTTCTAACCTCGCCCATCAGCTGATCTGATTCCTAAGCGTGCTATTGGTCTCTTTCAAACAGGGCGCCTTATTTAAATGCTTTTTTCCAGTCTGTCTGCTTGGCTGTTTCCTCTGCATTGCTGCAACTGAGATTTAAACTCCGTGGCTATTTCCAAGCTATCTCCTTTTGTGTTCGCGATATGGAACTATAAGAGGTCGTGATTACTATTAGTATACTTGAGCCGAAGGGGAAGTTTGAAGACGCTTTGAACTTACGGTAAATCCTTACTTACGCATGTTAATGTATAATGGTGCGTTTGTTGAGCCGGAAGCGACCTTAGGGCTGGCGTGTTGTACAGCCTGTTATGCTATGCTACGTTAGGCTATGCTTCGCTATGTTATGCATGTTATACTATGCTAGGTATATTGTTGTATTTTACGCTTATGTTATTAGATAAGGTTATGCTATGCATGTCACGATGGGTCATGTCATGCTTGCTTTGCTAGGCTAGAATACCTTATGCTAATGCTATGCCTTGCTATGCCAGCTCGTTATGTTATGGGGCTGTTTCCTCTGCATTGCTGCTGCTGCGATTTAAACTCGGCGGCTGATTAGAGTTTAAACCGCAAGCTATCTTCTTTTGTGTTCGCGATATGGAACTATAAGAGGTCATGATTACTATTAGTATACTCGAGCCGAAGGGGAAGTTTTGAAGACGCGTGTGCGCATGTTCGTGTATAATGGTGCGTTTGTTGAGCCGGAAGCGACCTTAGGGCTGGCGTGTTGTGCAGTCTGTTATGCTACGCTACGTTAGGCTATGCTTTGCTATGCTATGTATGTTATGCTATGCTAGGTTATATTGTATGTTACGCTATGTTATAAGATAAGGTTATGCTATGCTTTTGCATTGCTCGTCATGATGGGTCATGCCATGCTTGCTATACTAGGCTAGATTACCTCATGCTAGGTATTGCATGCCTTGATATGCCTTGCTAAGCCAGCTCGTTATGGTATGCTAGGTTATGCTATGTTATGTTATGCTAGCTAGGCTTACCTTGCTAGGCTATGTTGTGTTATGCTATGCCTTGCTAGGCCAGGTTAGGTTACATTATGCCATGCCCTGATAGGCTATGTTGCGTTATGTTATGCCATGCCTCGCCAGGCTGTTGGGTTACGTTATGCTATGCCCTGCTCAGCTATGTTAGGTAACGTTATGCTATGCCCTGCTAAGCTAGGTTAGGTTATGTTATGCTATGCCTCGCTAGACCATGTTACATTACGCCATGTTAGGCCTTGTTGACTGTTATGATACATTATGCTATGCCTCGCTAGGCTCGCTGGTTTCGCTGTTGCTTGGTGCTGTGCCTTGCTGGGCTATGTTTTGTTGCGTTGCATTGTGCTGCGCCTTGCTAGGCCGTGTTAGGTTAGGTTACGTTACGCTATGTTGTGCCTCGCTAGGCTGTTGTGATGCGTCGTTCTGTGCCCCGATAGGCTGTTGTGATGCGTTGTGCTGTGCCTTGCTAGGCTATGTTGTGTTGCATTATGCTATGCTTTGCTAGTGCAACGTAACCTACCATGGCCTATGTTATGCCTCGCTAGGCTGTGTTGGGCTGTGCCTTGCTGGGCTATGCTGTGTTGCGTTGCTTTGGGCTGTGCGTTGCTTTGGGCTGTGCCTTGCTAGGCTGTGTTGGGTAACCTTACGCTATGTTGTGCCTCGCTAAGCTGTGGTGATGCGTTGTGCTATGCCTCGCTAAGCTGTGGTATGGTATGTTGTGCTGTGCCTTGCTAGGCTATGTTGTGTTGCGTTCGTTATGCTATGCCTTGCTAGGCCATGTAGGTTACATTGCACTATGTTGTACCTCGCTGGGCTGTTGTGATGCGTTGTGCTGAGCCTCGCTAGGTTGTAATACGTTAGGCCATGCCTGCTAGGCGTTGCGTTCTGCTGTGCCTCGCTAGGCTGTTGTGATGCGTTAGGCCGTGGCTTGCTATGTGTTACATTATTCTCTGCCTCGTTTGGCTGTTATGATGCGTTGTGCCTTGCTGGGCGTTATGTTGAGTTGTGCTATGCCTCCCTAGGCTGTATGATGCGTTATGCTATGCCTCCATAGGCTGTAATGGTACGTTATGCCATGCCTTGCTAGGCGTTATGTTACATTATGCTATGCCTCGTTGGGCTGTGTTGGGTTACGTTGTGCTATGCCTTGCTGGGCTATGTTGTGTTACGTTATGCTGTGCTGTGCCTTGCTGGGCTGTGTTGTGTTGTGTTGCGTTGCGCTGTGTTTATGCATCGTTGGCTGTTGTGATGCGTAGTGCTGTGCCTCGCTGGGCTGTAGTGATACGTTATGCGGTGCCTTGCTAGGCTGTTGTGATACGTTGGGCTGTGCCTTGCGGTGCGTTATGTTGCGTTGTTGGGTCTCTCTGGGCTGTTATGATGCGTTATGCCATGCCTTGCTAGGCGTTGTTACGTTATGCAATGCCTCGCTAGGCTATGTTATGCTTTGCCCTGCTAGGCGGTTATGTTATGCCATGCCTTGCTAGGTGTTATGATGTGTTATGTTAGGACTCGCTAGGCTGTTGTGATACATTATGCACTAAATGTTTACTGACAAATGGTCTAACTTCTTAACTTGACAATGGTTAAATGCTAGCCAGCAATGATATGAAAAGCTTGATTAAATTTCTCTCCTCCTTGTAGAAGCTCTGCAGCAGTGTCCAGCGAAAGATAGTGACCTGGTGGATTGATAATCGATGGCTACTGGCTCTGCTTGTATTGTTTAAAAAAAAAAAAAGTTCCAAAGCTGGGAAAGGCACTGTGAAGCATCCTAACCGCTGCTTCTTCAATTATTTAATAGCTGGACTTATCCAAGGTTTTTGCAGGAGTGTCTTGGTTGCCTACTCATTAGTTTGCCTATAATGATTTGCTTTCTGCTGTTAAAGAACCTGAAATTTGTCGATTCTTTTTGGGAAAGGAAGGTAAGATTGGATTTCTTGCTGGGCCTTTTGGAAGTCTCCTTTCTCGGGTTGTTGGATGGATCCTAGGGGGATGGCTACTCTGGGGATATTCAGGGAGGAGGCGCTTGGTTTCTCGTGTACTGTTTGTGATTGAGCTAGCTCTCCTCCTCCTCCTCCTCCTCTGCTGCTGCTAGCTCTCTTCTTCCTCTGCTGCTGCTAGCTCTCCTCCTCCTCTGCTGCTGTCCCTAAAGGTAGCTGAACCTGGAGTGGACCGTTAAAAAAGGTTCTGGTTGCTCCTTCAAAAATTGGGATGGCATGATCATGATGTTCTGGAGTCTTCTGCAGCTTGAATTGTATACAGACGCTGCGCCTTCCGTTTGTTTTGGGGGGGTTTTTAATGGTCAGTGGTTGTTAGTAATTGGCAAAGGAACTTCTTTCCGTGCCTGATAATAACATGTCCTCTGCTCTATTGGTGTTTTACTAATAAGTTTGGCTAGTGAAATGCTCGCTTTAATCCTCTGCTGGCTCTTCAGTTAGCAGGAAGAGCCAGGGAGGATTGCCTGGTATGGTCTGGGGGGGGTTGTCTTGCTGCTTTCCCAGTTAAATGGGAGATTGTCCCCCCACGAAGCTGCTGCTTCCCTGACTAGCTTTCATGGAGCTCATGAAAAGGATATGAAATTCAGAACAGAGCCATACCGCCAAATTTAAATTTTATAAGCTTGCAAATAAAAATTTAAATATGTCAAAGGATTGTCTTTATTTTGACTCAAGTGGTCCTGACAAATACTGTTAATGAACTACAGAATAACCAGCATCATTGCTTCTTATTCTAACAGAAACCAGATGCATATAAGTGTATCCTTATTTGTCCTTAAAACTGTCTAGTCAATATACTGTTATACTGACTGGAAAGACCTGAAACAAAAGCCCATGAAAGCATTAGAGATTGTGTAGGCATGCCATGTCTGACCTTACAACTTTCTATTCATTATACCTAATTGGCTAATCAAACTAAGAGAACATTTTCTCCTTTAATGGAAACTTAATGGCCTTTGCATAACTGTTTATGATTCCCCCATCTTTATGGGAAAAAGTAGTTCCTAGGCCTCCGCCTTGTATAAGTCCCAGCTTGAATAGTGGCAACTGCTCAAGACTATTACGTGATTACTTACCCTGTAATCAAACAAATTATTTCTCTACCATTTCCATCCATGAAATAAGTTTCAATAACAAACATTTGGAATAGCCTTCCGACTTGGGAAAATGCCCATGTGTTTGCTGGAGCAATAATAGATTGACATGTCAGTCAGTGAACCACTAGTATATTAATCTATGCCTGTTTTATTATAAATGGCTTAGGTATTTCTGGAAAAGTTGTGGATTTACCCGTTACACACACAAAAAGTATTAAAACGGTTTCACTTTTTAAGCATTTTCTCATGCTGTTCTGAAGAAAATCACTGCATGATTATCTAAAATGATTCATCCCAAGAGTATCATTTATCAAAAACCAAGGAAAGTATGAATGGTAATATTGTTTTATTTTTTTCAGTTCAGGACTAAGTACCACAGTGTTTGTTCATGGATGCTCTTGCCATGAGTCTGATCTACCATAACTGAGAATAAAATCATCAATGAGACATCATTATGTAATTACTGTGTGGTCAAATGTAGATCTGAATCAGAAGCTAGAAAAAAGATTATCAGTAAGACAATCTTGTCGACTTTGTCTAATGGATTCCCCAAATACATTACTAACATGTAGTGACTATGCACAATGTTGAGCGGTGACTCATTTCCAGAGAATATGCAAGTAAGGACAAATGAACATCCTCCAGGCCACATCTTACAAATCTACAGTACAATGCTTCTTACATGTTATTTCTCAAGGCAATCCCTGCGACAGTTCTTATCTGCCACTTTTCTCTGTTATTTGGAGGTGATGATTTAAAATCTTATGACTTGGGAGCTGCTCTTTACCAAATGGAAAAGAAAAGCTGAAATTCTATATTTGCAGTGATGGTTTGGAAAGTGTTTAAGAAGCCTAGAGACACATTGGAAAAGCTACTGTTTGTGGTCTGAAGGTACACAGACCTCAGGCTTTCACTCTTCAGCTCTTCCAGTGCTTGAGGGGTATTTTTACTTTGAGGCTCAGGTTTAATAGGATATAATGCACTCATCTGTAAAGCACACCTTTAAAAGCTAATATATAAACCATCAAAGAAATTTCTAGAGTGAAGTTGACTCTGTTGTGGTTAAACTGTAATTGCATGTACCATATAAGCATATATATTTACACTAGACCAGGTTGTAAAATGATGTATTTAGCTTTGTAAGTTTTACAGATTTGTTTCCTAAAACATTAATCAGATATACCCAGTCTCCTGAGGAATTTGTTTGAAAGAGTACTGATTGGATGGTATTAGATATCATAAAAATTAAGTTATATGAACAGTTGGGAAATGTCAACCCTTTCATAAATTTTCATGTGAAGTGAGATCCATTGTTCTTGGTTAGTTTTATTCACATGATTACAACTAATTGTCCAATTATGCAACAGGAAAAGTTTATGAAATTTAAAAACCACTATTTGTGCCAAATCCTCATTCCTGTATGGCATTTATCTCATGCATATTGAATTGCTGAGCAGATTATTGTAACTGCAGATGTGTCAAAGAGAATCTGGGAAACCAAAACATTTTGTAGTTATTCACACATTATTTATCAGTATTGTGTTGAATAGTGGTGACAATATTACTTTTATCAGTGCATTCTTTGGCTGCTCTGGTATGACTTTTACGTAATAAGCAGTATTATTCTTCTTTATATTTGTTGCAGAAAGCGTGATGTGCATTTCATTTCACCAGTTACTATTAGATGGCAACATTTCCATGACTTGGTTGTCATAATTTTTTCCTTGGCTCCAAAGCGTCTGCTGGAAAGAGCCCTAAGGAGGGAATACATGTCCTATGTGCTGACACCTCCTGAGCACTTTGTAGCCAGTGTGGTGGATCATGCATCAGAGGCTGTCTAGACAAGATAATAGCCTCCCTGTGCCTCAGATATGCAGGGACATGTTTTCAGGTTGATGTATCTTTCCAGTTTATCATGGTTTGCTGTATTACTAATCATTTATCAAAGTCCCAGCTAAGCTTTGGTATCAAAGCATGTTCCATTTATTTTCCCTGAGATGTACAGTTCAACAAGATGGCCAGGGGGTTTCACCTCTGCTTACAGTAGAGGAATAAGACAAAAAGGCTAACTCAATGTTATATCCAAGAAAACATTTTTATGTTATTCTACCTTAAGTGTTAACTGGAATTCGTGGATTAAAGGAATGTTTTGCTTTAATAATTCAAAAACACTGGAAACATTTCTTCGATTCAAGTATTTACCCATGGTTTTCTGTAAAAGGCTGCAGTTCATTTTTTTAAACTGTTGTTTATACATTTAATTATAGGTGACTTCTTTTTTTTTCCATTAGACTTAAAATGAACTCACTAGAGGAAAATGTGCATCAGAATCAACAAAAAATTAGCTAAAGTTGCTTAATACTGCAATTTCTTTGTGGAAGCATGAAAACTCAATAAGCCAGCAACATATTTAGGTATATAATATTCCTGGTATATTGTAATTCCTTAAAGTGGAGGTGATTTCATTTTTACTTATTGGAAAAAAGACGAAGATCACATTCAGAACAATATTAAGATGAATAGACTGGAAAGAAAACGGTGAAGTAACTGTGTTATAGAACAGCTTGGGTTTATATTACATATTAATGAATGTGTCCTTTGAAAGAGAACGTGGAGATGTTTCGTATGTTAACATGTGGTAAATTTTGGCCAAGAAGGGAAACACATGGTCAGCAACAATACTCAGACTGTGGCATTCAAGTAATGATTGAGACCCAAAGTGTGCCAAGAAAACGTGCTCACTGCAAGTTTTTCTTTATTCCATCATTCTAAATAAACTCTACAGACTAGGAAATACTAGGAGATCAGCACTTATAGAAATACTCAAACCAGCCTGTCTGGCACCAACAGAGATTACATTTTTTCTCCACTTGATGGTTGATGTGAACATTACCCAAAGCTGCTGGCCCATATCTCACATTGCACCGATGCCACCCTATTGGCTGATTAGATAGTTGAGGAAGTAAGTGTACAGGTGTTCCTAATAAAGTGTTCAGTGAATATAATTTGGTAAGCCATTATACTACCTCTGGAAATAATTCTTTGTAAACTTTGTATTAGTTTTCACTTCTATGATGATAACCAGTTTAACAAAGTTGCATGTGCTGAATGTGTAAAGGACAAAGACTCTGGATGCTGAAACATCAGAAAGTAACTTTCTAAATATGTCATGAAACACTTGATAGCATTTCACATGCGCAAGTAGTCAAAAAACCTGACAGTTCCTGTGGCTCCTATAGCCCTCTATATCTGCCTGATTCATCTTGAACATCTACTTCTGCTTGGAGCTTCTACATGTGTCACACAGATACTGCTGCTGCGGAAAATCACACATGGATATCCTAAAAATTGCACGAGCAAAAATATTGTATGCCCAATACTCTTTCTTCAGTGGATCTCACCAGGATACTGTAGATTTTGTGCTTTAAACTAACTGCTGTTATAGTCATAAAGACTTTCCTGTTTACCTTAAGTCTTCAGTATACTATAATGATTTATATTCAGGGTCATCCTAAGAGCATAGGTTCCTGTTTGATCTTTGTACCTCTCAAGGTTTATTATTTTTTTTTCGTTTTTCCATGCCTCTGGCTTGCTCATTAGTGATCTATTACATCCATATTTCTGTGAAGTGCTTTGTGACAATGTCTAAATACACTATAAAAATAAAATTTGCTTGTTTTAAGCATTAATGAGTGTTTTTGTGAAAGTCATTAGTGAAGTTAAGAAACTCAATTATTCTACAAATGAATTTTAATTTCAAATTATCATTTTAATCTGAGAGCTTTAACTATTTTTGTTATCACTGGCTAGGTGTAAGTATTTTAGTTGTAAATGTGTCACATTTATGAGCTTTACTCTCCTTTATTACTGGTTCAGCTGAAGAATTTTTATTTCTATTTTTTCAAATTAGGGCCCTGATACAAGAATACAAAAGACATAAAATTAAAGAAGCATAATAAATATAGTGCAGACAGACAAACATATTTTAGGGCAGTTTTATGTTATTAAATTTGTAAAAACTGTGGTGGGGAAAAAACACATCAAAAAGATTTATACTCACCACAAGTCCTGCAAAAGTCTTTACACTTAGAGACAATATTTAGATAAGGGCTTGGGCCTGTCATTTTAAGGGTGAGTCAGTGGTAAGAAGCTGGGTAGAGAGGAAGAAAAGAAGGTAAAAACGAATGTCTGTCATATTTCTAAGGGAAATTATTTTCACCCTGTATTTCCCTGCTTACAAGAACTGAGTGGATTTGGAAGCTCTTTATTCTCCTCCACTTCATTTGTTCTTTTAATAACAGTGAACATGGGTTTATTTTAATAGCCTAGCTGTTCATCAGTCCTCTGCACCCTGCTACTGCATTCATATTAAGTGACTTTCCTCAGCTTCTCTTGGCTAGATGTAAATGTTACTTGACATGTTTCATTGACTCAAAGCCATGAATAACTGTGTCTTTGCCCATACTCATTAAAAAGCAATAATTTGACAGTGCAAATCAAGCAACATGAAGGCAATGGCTCTCAAAAGCTTCCTTATTCCATTCTTAATGTCTCTGCTTTTTTTAATAACAGTCACAGCCTAAGAAAGTTGAAAGCTGTAGAAAAGGTTGACCTACCAAGACCCAAATGTTCCTGATTACACTGATTTGAGCAAAGAAAGGTTGTGACATATCTCTTGAGTTTGTTCTTTTGTATTATACTTAGGAAAAAACTTAATACTTAAAGAGAAAGGTAGTAGTATACTAAAAACTATATTACATAAGCATACACCAACAATGCTAAAACCTAATTCATTCAGTTTATCATTGAGATCAGATACTAATAATCCAAAAAATTTTTATATATTTTTTATATATAAACTCCCTGATATCCCTCAATGATTATCATGAAACCAGTCACATACTGTATATTTGATGGAAATCTGCATCTGCTACTGAATTATAGTACATGATTGAATAAAGCTCAGTGTTTTCACTCAGTGTTTGTTTTGAACCTGACTAGTGAAATTGTTTCACAGTTGTGGTTAATGACACAATACTAGTTTTCATTAAACCTACATTTATTAATCAGTATGCTAAATTTACACATACTGTTGTGGTAAATTTTTTGTAGAATATTATTTCAGACAAGAAATTCTGGTCACAGGATTCAAGCATTGCTTATCAGGTTGTACGATTCTATTACCACACAGGAGTTTACATAATTATGCTATTACACAACAGATATGTTGATCTGTTTGAACACATTTGTGTTTCATTACTCTCAGATTCACTGTTCACATTAATCAAAAACAGAACCTGAGATCAGAGGCTAGAGTCAGTGCTTCTGGCACGGTTCTCAATGATTAATTGAGCAAACTTTTGATTTGTATTGAATAATACAACAATAATATTTGTTAAATATGTATATTTGCAGGGCC
This sequence comes from Tachysurus vachellii, assembly GCF_030014155.1. Lineage (NCBI taxonomy): Eukaryota > Metazoa > Chordata > Actinopteri > Siluriformes > Bagridae > Tachysurus > Tachysurus vachellii. The sequence goes on from NC_083469.1 coordinate 14,756,225, forward strand.
ATGTGTAGCTATAATCAAAATCAGAATCAGTTTATTGGTCACATATGTCTGAATATATACTGAATATGATTCCATGTCTCAGTAGCTTTCACAATCATACACACAGCACATAATTTAACTAATTTAATGTAAATTTAATAATTATAATAATAATAATAATAATAATAATAATAATAATAATAATAATAATTTAACTAACTTGATGTAAAACTAATTTAATGTAAATGTAACTAATTTAATTTAATACTTCTAACAATTAACATTACAGGAAGGTATTTGGTAGGGATGAGCGAGTACAGCATTATCTGTATCTGTATCCGTATCTGTTAACCATATGAATTATCTGTATCTGTACTCGGAGTGGGTGGGGCCTAACCCGGAAGTAGGCGGGGCTTGTATTGAAATGGGTGGGGATTTTACCGGTTATAATTAATTTGTAATATTTATAACAGTGGCTTACTACCTTTATGTTTTTATGAAATACAGCAAAAACGTGTCAGACACTCAGTGTCTGGTTACTGGTTAGAGACAGCTGAAGGTTTAAAAAAGAAAACAAATCTCCGACAGGCAGAGACGCAATGCGAGTCGCATTCTACCAAGCAAGCACCACGTCTGAACGAACCCACGTTCACCAGAACTCTACTGGTTAGTAAGTACGTATTATTAACGTTACAATCCGAACTAAAAAGCTGAAGAAACCCTAAACGTTAACGGAAAAGACCCGCGAACCCGAGTGACTGAGGGAGAGACAGAGAGCTGTTCTGTGTGTGACTGTGAGTGAGCAGAGCGAGACACAGCAACACAATACATCTGTATGTGTGTTGGGGAGGGGCGCTGTGACTAGCCTATCACAGAACGCTGACACAATCAGACACACAATGATGATTTTCATTCAATCCGAGCACAGATATTGACTCGTATTACTTGTATAGTACTCGTACTCGGCAGAAGTGCTTTATCCATACCAGATACTCGTTTCAGCTGAGTATCCGGCTCATCTCTAGTATTTGGTAATTTTTTATCAAACTTAATTCATTTTTATTTTTGCATCACTATATAATTCTGCTGTGCCAGGGGGTGGAGTACTGGTAGGATGGAATTCAGGTTCAAGACCTACAGTGTATACACAAAAATATTATAAGTATTTACTGATGATTTTAAATAATGATGATTTAAATAAAATAATTTTCCCTGATTCAGTCTGTTATTCTGTTACCGAAAACTAAAGATATTAAATTATATCTTTGATCAGTAAATGCTTCATTTAGCAAAAGTATGTATTAAATTCATAAAACTGTGTTCGACACTGAATGTGCTTTGCCTTTTTCTCATAAAGGTATAGTTGGTTTAAAAGCAAATAGAGCCTGAAAGAGGTCAAATTTCTCTAACTGTGTCTTTTGTACAACAACTGGTTAGCAAGTAAGAGACAATCTGCTGAGACAGACACGGGATCTTAATATATAAGAGCCGGTGCTGTCTAATCAGTAGAATGGTATTTGAAATAACAAGACCGTACACACCACATAAATCAACCTACCGGCACCCAGCCATACATATGTCATCAACTAAGCATACATTCACACTCACACTCCTTGTAGACAGGCGAGGATTATGATTACTCACACACCCCCGGCAAGAGAGGCGAAGCTAGTCCTCACTAATGTGGATAAAGTGTTTAGCCTTTGGGAGTGTAGGTGTCATTCCTGGTTTATTTCTGGTTTATACATGTATAATTATGTGTAACGTGCAATACTGAAACTGCTCCATTTACATGAACACATACAGTAGGATGTAGTACTGGATGCTGTACAATGATGAAGCTAAATAAACACGCAGGCTGGGTGGGATGAGAGCTCAAATTGATTTCCATTACATTTCAGCATGTTATGCCAAAAAGCACCTCAAACAGGAAGGCAGTGCTTTTCTAAGCCTGAGTTATTGTTTAGATTCAGTGAAGTCTATATGAGTGAGTGTGTTAATACTACAATACAGATTGTGTTTTAATGTGTGTTTTATATGACTGTACTAAGAAAAAGTAACATAAAACTGCAAGTTACTTAAAACTACTAAATATCAGCTCAGTGTGTGTTTCCATAAAGCCAGTGAGTAAATAATCTGTATGGTAGCAGTTCTTTTTTTTACATCAAATTATCGTTGCTGTTTTATTTTTATATGTTTAACTACATCAAAAGGGGGGCACGGTGGCTTAGTGGTTAGCACGTTCGCCTCACACCTCCAGGGTCGGGGTTCGATTCCCGCCTCCACCTTGTGTGTGTGGAGTTTGCATGTTCTCCCCGTGACTCGGGGGTTTCCTCCGGGTACTCCGGTTTCCTCCCCCGGTCCAAAGACATGCATGGTAGGTTGATTGGCATTGCCCTAGTGTGTGATTGCGTGAGTGAATGAGTGTGTGTGCCCTGCGATGGGTTGGCACTCCGTCCAGGGTGTATCCTGCCTTGATGCCCGATGACGCCTGAGATAGGCACAGGCTCCCCGTGACCCGAGGTAGTTCGGATAAGCGGTAGAAGATGTACGTATGTATGAACTACATCAAAGCCATTTTAAATGCTCAATGCTTGTCAGTTTAGACACATGATGGCAAATTTACTCCGTCTTCACAGATGTAAACAACCAGGGTTTCTGTGACAATGGTACAAACATCTCAGTGTAAGTATTGTACAAGAGTATGATTAGGACCTTTCAGCCTCAACGTTTAAAATAAAAAGTCATGTGTAAAGTGTGAGAAACTGAATAGAAAAACTTTAGGATAAAATTTGCATTAAAGTAAGATTTTCCCAGTTTGAATTTGGGTCAGTACTAACCCACACTCCATGATCATTTCATATCTTCTGTATCTGTCAGATTTCATAAATCTGCCTAATAGATTTGCCTAAAATCTACATGTCTAAAACTGAAATATCTGAAAATCTAAGTGATTATTATTTAAGCAATTAAATTCCTTATTATAATCTGTCAAGTGTAATCCTAATCTTAAATGTTCAGTAATAACTAAAGCATGTGTGTGATGACAGACTGATTGTTGTAATTACTCATGTGTATTCATCTGTTTCCTGTAAAGTCTGAATTTATCTCTGCCTTTCTCCTCGCCAGCCAGACAGCACGTCTACATCTGGTGAGAGGACATGCCACACTGCCACCTAGTGTTATTAAGAAAAACTATTCAATGCATTACAAATCAGACTATTTTCCCTGACATAGAACTTAATAATAATAATAATAATAATAATAATAATAATAATAATAACCTATTGGTACTTCTATCAGAGATGCATTAATGTGTATAAATGGTTTGCTGACTGTAGCCTTACAGAATCACAGAAAACACATTATCACCCATTAAGCATTTTCCCTGCTGACTGGGCCACTTCCCTCAGGATACTGTTTATGGCAACTGCCACTGAACAAAATATACCATAACAGTCATTTACTATGTTTATGCCTAATGTGGCCATGTGTTTAGTTTTCACTTTAAGTGGTTTTTCTGAGGAACACGCATTTCCCCTGCTTCTTCACATAGTTATGTTTCCATAAGAGCCCCATGCTAGGGAAGGATGAGAAAGTTGAAAGAGTAACATGTTTATAGAAGGTGGTATCCTTAATTACATCCAGAGCTTGGAGCGGTTTTTTGTGTATACTATACCATAAATGTACAGGATCAGTTTGCAATGGTAGGTTTACTGTATCAGCTGCATAAAAGCAGTCTTAGTGACAGTCACTGGGATTCATCTTTGGTCACATCGGAAGGTCATGAAACTGTCAGGAGTTAAGTGCTGAGTTAAAAAGAAATATTGTGTTTTATTTATAAGATATTTCACTGCATCCTAAAAAAGCATTTATCTTAAATTGTCTAAAATAGACTCAAATCGTCAAAGCAATTGATACATTCTACATCTGTGGTCTCAAAGTCTCAAAGGCTTTAAATAGTGCTGTGATTAGGTGTGTTTCCTATTCATTTAACTCAAATACTGTGTATGGTAAAGTTAGCAATGTATACAGTACACCACACATACATTGTACAGTATGTTCTTTTACAAGGTAGTCTGAAATGCTTTGAGAGAATCTTCCCATCTGTTTTGCAGAGCTGTTGTGTACTTATTGGATTTTATATTCTATCCCCTGTGGTTATCCAGCACGGGTGGAAATGGCTTCATTTCATGTGTTGTTTTCAAAAGTGCATCCATCCTGGGGCTAATTGAAAGCAGCCCAGTGCTGGAAGGTACAGTATGTAAGCTATCTATGTTTTCAGGCAAGCTGTATAGAGCACCTAGACACAGCTGAAGAAACAACACTCCAAAGCAACAACAAAGACAAGTAAGTGACCACACAGAGACAGAACTATTTATGCAAACAAGTCAAGTCAAGTCAAGAAGCTTTTATTGTCATTTCAACCATGTATAGCTGTTGTAGTACAGAGTGAAATGACACATTTCTCCAGGATCCTGGTGCTACATAAAACAAAGACCGAGCTAAGGACTTAGTAAGTAGTCCTAGATACATTACATGCTTCTGTGCAACCTGCTGTTATTTTCAAGAATTTGTATGAAGTCTATAGAATAGATATAATAAATAATTAATAAGAAAGAATGAATAGATCAGGTTTCATCTCACAAAATTGTAGAAGCTCAGATTTTTTTTTAAATGGCAAGAGATTGTGCTGTCAAAATATGATTGATAAACATCATTAAACTCACATAATCAACATCATTTTCAGTTCACATGACCTCAAGCAAAATGAGCACTGCATGACTATGTTTCTGCAATTGTGGCAGCACAGAGCTTAAAATGTTGGACTTGCATCAAGCTTTAAAAGAGCCAGTCTTGCAGTAAATAACAGATCATTTCCAGATGTGTCTAAGCAGGAACGTATATTATGCTGTATTATGCTGCATTAGGTTGGTTTGACATATGTGAGGCTGAACGTAGTTCATTTCCAGCATTTAATTACATATATAATTAAAACAAATCATATGTACCCTATATTCACCTGGGGCCAAAAAACAATTTCAATATGTAAAATCCAACTAGCTTGAGGTAGGACTTGGGAATAAATATTTAAAGAGCATTTACTGAAGAATTTTATTTTTGGTCAGGCAAATGAACCTAAGCTGACGGGAACCAACTGTAGTGCTGAGTGTACATACATATAATTTAAAAGACAGACATATTATCTAATAAACATGTAAACAGTTGAATGCTTATTGAGCATGATATAAAAGGCTTACATCAGCAATAGCTTACTGAATGTGGGCCATTTAGTTGTTGCATATTTTGTTTGTATATATTTATTTTTGTTACAAAAATAACCTTATGCTCTGTCACTGTATTTTGCAATCTATTTACTATTTACTTGACTAACATATTAAGATCAGCTTTCCTGATTGATACATTAAGAATAATTGATAAAATACCACAAGTAAAATATTCATAGGTTTTGGAAATTTTGTGTTTTCTTTCTATGTCTGTGTCCAGTGGACTTACAACACTAACCTGCCCCTACTGTACATGCGAATCCTGAGTGTAAAACAGCCTTGAACACAGTATTACTGGAATCGGCTCCAGACCTAATGTGACTTTGACATGGATACAAGTTATTAAAAATGAATGAATAAAGGAATCATTTAGAAAGAAAAGCAAAATTAACAAGTTACATAGGTTTATACGCAAGTACTAATCGGAAACATATGTAACATGAGGTGTAACATGAATGATAAAAAAATTATTAGAAATAGAAATAACCAATCTTAATCAAGGCCAAAAATAATGCAACAAGAGCATATATATGGGTGGGAATACCAGATTTACTCAAAGCACTGGAAAGATACGTGAGAAACAAGCTTGTAGAGCCATACAGAATTTACAGGAACCAAGTCCTGAGAAAGCAGCAGATGGTCATAAAATAACTTCAGAAGCTGTTACTGTGTCTACATGTACATTCCGGTGGTATATAGCACATTTACACAGTTTAGCATTCCAATTGGCTTTTGGCTTTACAGAGACCAAGGAATATGTTCACTGAATTTATCATTTGTGCTCAGTGCTTCACACTGTGTGAGCTGCAGACGTTGTTTTGTGTCAGTCTCCCAGGACAGATATGTTTGAATTTAAACCATTTACCTGACAGCACAGTGTGTACAAAACACCACACATACTCCCAAACAACCTCTATACAATTGCACAATCAGGATCATTACTAACCAGAACATTTCTACAAAGACTCATCATCCCAGATGTGCTTACAAATGGGTTACTGGCTCCAAAATTATTAAAGCCCCTTAAGAATGAGACAGGGTTGCTTAATATAAAGCAACAATGCATAAGTTATAATACATTTTCTTTCTGTTTAAAATGAATAATGAAGTATGTCGCTGTAATTTGTTTCTGGATATCACCAATAGTTTGCATGCATGTGCACTACTAATGTAAAACAAGTGTTTTACAATTGTGAATGACTTTCTGCAATCTCCAGTGCAGTCCTACATGATTCCTGATATCACACAACTCCAAGTAACAGAAAACAAATACACAAGCATTTCACTGGTAAATATTTATGACAATGTCCATTACATATGTTACTGATGATAAGAAGTTTAGGATGAAGAACAGCAGGTATACAGGTTACAGCCAGATACATTATTTAACACGCATGAATCTTAATATAGATCCACAAGCACAGTTTCTTGCAAAATCTCTGTAAAAGAGTTCAAAACAGGAACTGGTTTTATAATCCAAGTGGGAATCACATACAAGGCTTTTGGAATTTGGCAGTTGCTTATGTTAAAACAGACGTTGCGACTAGCAAAAGAAAATATAAGGAAGATAAATGAATAATCTTTGTATCCACAGTATCCACTTTTTTCTTTTATTTAAACCTATAAAAAGCAATGTGTAAAAAAAGAGTGATGTATATGCACACTCACACACACACACACACACACACACACACAAATATATATATATAGATAGATAGAGAGAGATAGATACAGAGAGAGAGAGAGAGAGAGAGAGATGCATGTGTATTATAACTGTCACTGTTGATGACCATGAAGGCAGCGTGAGAAGCTAAATCCACATGCTTGAGGCAACGGAAGAATGCCTGTACATACAAATCACACATATCACATAAATTAAATCAAGAACAGACTTGGAAATTTGCCTCTCAGTATCACCATAACCATTTTTCATTAAAGGAAAAATGTTCAAATAAGATGTTAAATGTAAAATGTTAGAGATCTGTGTAGGAAAGGATGATGCTACTATTCTGTGGGTTGACTGAAATAAACCAGACTGTTACTGAGAGTGTGAATGGAGACTCTATGGTGAAAGAGCAGAGCTTTCTGGAAAGCTGGACTTTTTCAGCTGCTGCAGGAACTTTATTTTCTGCAAGGCTTCATATTGATTAATATTGATTATCTCAATGATGGCCTCCTATTTGAAGGCCCAAAAAATGATATCAGCAATAAACGAAATTTTTTTGTACAATGTCTTGTCTGCACTGTACACATCCAACTAAATTATGGGATGCATGGTGTGACTCAGTGCAAACTGAGTTCAAAGCAAAAACAGTTCAAAGCAGTGATAAATACACTAGAAGTTGTAATGGTGAAGATGGTTAACAAATATGACTGTGCTCATGAAAATCTTAACAGTGTCTGGTGGTACCATGTTTAGAAACAGTCACTGTTATGAGACAGAGTATGCAGACTCATTTACTCTCTTAAGATAATAAAATATAAAATATGACAGACAGGCCTCAAGACACCTTTTAACTGAATGAAGCTGAATGATGAAAAGGTTGTTTGATGAAGTGTAAAAATCTATTATGAATTTTATATAATAAAAAAATATTTTTGCAATATTCATTGCACATTGCTTTAACTTTCAGCTACTGCAACTTCCAGTGATTTATTAGCTGCAGCTTGTCCACTGGTAAGACAAAAATCTACAACTAAAACTGCTCAAAATGGTACTTTGTGTACTAGATTGTAGCCTATAGCATAAAAAAGGAGTCCGGAAATAAAAAAGAAAGATTCATAGACACATGAAAATCTAATAACACACATGACCTTTGCTGCACATGATGACACTGACATCTGAAGTGGTAAAAATGTATTAGCATTCAGTGATTGTACTTGGCACAGAATCGATACTGTGCTCGACGTTGGCAAACTGCACGTCCCCAAGCTTAACAAAAATTAAACAAATGAACTTTTCACAGTATGTGCTCGCAGAAAAATACAACTGTCTTTTTGACTACTGACGAATTGTTATACCCCACTATGACCAGACGAGGGCAGTCTTCTTATGTGTTACCAACAGCGTACATTGCAAGCTTAATATTTTATCTGGCTTATTTTGTACTTTCTTATTATTACCACGCTTTTGATAAATGTGACAGATTTCAAAAGCAGAAAAAAACAGGTTCTCAGGTTCTTGTGATCAGAAGGGTGTGAGTTCAAATCCCAGGACTGCCACTGTTACTGCCACTTTGGATAAAAGCTTATGGAAAATATATAAATGTAATTTAGCATCACAGCCAGGCCTTCCACACAATATGCTTGAGTGAGTGAGTATGCTTGATTGCCTTGAAAGCTGTTGATTTAAACTGAATAAGGAGAAATAATAGTCTAAATTAAAATGAAATGGTGACTAAAATGAATATCACTGTGTGTAAAGCATTATTTTTCTTTTTTCCGTTCCAGGAAATGGTAGTGTGTGTGCTATGGATGAGTGAAGGCAGACAGAAAAGCTGGAGTGTGTCAGGAGATCTTCAGAGGGATGAAGGCTTCTCTGGGGAGGATGTGATTCTGCACTGAATCCTTTCAGAGTGTCTGTTAATCCTGCTCCACTCCTCAAGTAGAGCACCTCTCCTGAATACACTGCCACTATGACAAACCCCATTCACATTAGCTGTGTGAAACATCCCAGCTCTGTATGCACTACCCAATACTGATTAGAGATTAGTGTCACTCTCTCTCTAGCTTCTCAAATTTAATGCCTCTTCTTCTCCCAACAACACAATTAAGTATGGCGTAACCTCTCAGGAGTGTAGAGACTTCCTCATATTGTTAATTTTCCTGAACAAATTTGAATCAGATAATTTGATTAGAATGTTTGAAAAGAATTACAGTAAAGCAAAAAAAGTGAAAAGAAACAGAGAGGAGAAACAGAAAGTGTGAGCACAGCAGAGAAGTCAAAATGATGTGCTCTAATTAAATTAGGCCGTGGAATTCTAATGTGGATCAGTAAAACATGGCTGTGATTTATTCACAAAGAGAAAAGAAATCCTTCAATAAAAAAAAAAAAAGTAAAGAAAAGGCTCTCCATGTCAGAGCTCTTGTTTTTCTCTTTCCATTCCCATAGAGACAGTAACGTAATTACTCAGCTAATTAGCATCATTAGTACTGGCAGCTGTAGACGGTTCATAGCTAGACTCTTGAAAGCCTTGTTTTCAAACAACCAAAACAGGCCCATATACCGACTCGTCTTGCACATTTTTGCGCACTTTTTATTTTTTATTTTTGTTTTTGTTCTTGTTCATAAATGGAAGTTGGTAGGAGATGGTAGGAGAGCTACCTCCACCCATCCTACATCTCAAGAGTGAGGATCTAAGATTCCACCACATGAGGGCACCAAACAACAAACACAGCTGATGTACTAACAGCTCACCTGCTAAATGGACATGAACATGAGCATGCTGACAAAGCTGACAGCAAATCTAAGGAACTATAAGTAATCTTTTAAATTGAATGTGATGGAATACATTTTGGAAGATTCTAGACAAGTATGAATACACAATAATTACTGAGTAGATTTCAGATTTTATTACTTTTTTATTTCACTCTATTTCTATTAGCTCTATATTTTGTTATCTTTTGGGTGGACATTGGCAACATTCACAAAATCCATTGATTATATTAGTGATTCATTTTATATTTTTCAAATATATTTTAAAAACATTTTAAAAATCTTATCTCAAATAAAAAAAACCTGTATTTTAATACTCTAAAAAATACTCGTGAACAGACATTTCAAATGTAGATGCTTTAGACATTTTTATAAGTCAGCGATTTGGATTAATGACCTATGGATCAGGTATATATAAGGAAGCCCTGAAGTGTGACATAATTCACAATGCATCTATTTGTAGGATGGGATTTGTTATTTTGTTTCTGCAAAGTTTATGGTAAATTCATATTTAAATTCATTTATTATGTATACTCGCTGTCAGCCTGGACACTAATGTAATATTAATAGGCAACAAAAAGGACATTTTGATGATCTAAAAGGCATCTCCTGAAATTGTCTTTTTTATTGGTAACGTCTAGTGACAAGAGGAAACCTGTATAAGGATTGGGTCCTAGAGTGTATGGGGAGGTAAATGTCATGCTCTGCTTGTCTTTATTGGAGACTTCAGTGTGATCTGCCCTTTTCCGTTCTTGGGTGCTGTTGTTTAAATAGGCACTTTTAATACTAGGCACCAGCTGGGCTCTCAAACAAGTGTGGACTAAGGCATGTTTACCGCTTAGCAGTGTACGTGTGCAGAACAGGTGAAAATATCAAATCCTGTGCACCGATGGCTGAGCGGCAGATGCCAGGCCTGTAAAGCTTTATTGGGCATATGCAATTGTTTGGGCGATAATAACACAGAGGAGGTAGAACTGGATAAGATATGTGTAATGATCTGAATTACAGTCTGGTGGGGGGATGAAATGTGACTAAATGATAGGTTTTGTAAAAATATAAGAAGTGGAGATGAATACTATCAGACATTAACAGATAAATCAAATGTATTTGATAAAAACCAAACATTTCTCACACAAATCCTATGTATGTCTCAAACAGAATATTTATACATTTTGCTTCACATTTCCATTAAATGTCTTGTTATATATGAGCTCTATGTGCAAATATATGAGCACCTGGCTCTTTCTGTCAGCACAGGATCAGATTATTGTGTACATGGCAGATCACACATGCAGCCCTACAGAGTGACACAAAAAGGTTCACTATTTCCTGTAATTAAAACAAACAGCCAGTCCATAACACACATAACTTTGATTGACCTGCCTTACAGTCCTTTGATAACTGATTTGTGTGACTCAGTAATGCAGGATGCTGTGTTGACATGGTTCTTGAGTTGTTGAGCTTCATCCAGTACAATACAACTAGATATTACTGGAAGAATAGAGAAATAAATTTTTAGAAGACATTCAAAAAATTACAGAGCAGTATATTATAAGAATTTGCTATTCTACAGGAGGTGATTGCTCTGATGGAGACTTGTTTATATCTTGATAGCTGGAGATGCATTATGCCAGATAATTGATTTCTGCTTTAAAACAACCACCCAGACAGCAAACATGAATAAATCCTAGCTGGAGTGGAAGGCCACTGGGAAACTTGCAACAATACACTGTCTCCATCCCCAGTGTAACTGAAGAGGTATGAGATCAGGTGATCAAAATCATTTACAATAGCAAACTCAGGCCATATCTCATATGATTACCTGGAAATAATTCTTGTTAATAAATATAATAATGACATTAAGGCAACAGTATATTGTTGGCTCAGGTTTCTGTATGTATGGAGTTTCACATGTAAGAGTTTCTACAGGGTTCTCCAGTTCTACAGGGTTCTGTAAGCATGCAATAGGTAGATTTGAATTGTCCTAGATGTGACTGGGTATATTCTTGCCTGAGACGCAATGTTCCCAAAATACACCGTCCCTCTGACCTGCACTTACTAAAAATGAATGAATGAGTGAATGAATGAATGAATGAATGAATGAATGAATGAAAGTGTTGTTTCAGGTGAATATATATATTTTTTGTACCATTTCCTTTAGCTGGTTTACTACAGTTTAGATACATATTGTTATTCATGAATATTTCTTTCATATATTTACAACCTTAAAGCTTCTATGTGGCCTCCATTCCATAGATGAAGGAACATGTTCAATTGTTTGAAGTATTTTGTATTCATGGCTGAACAAATGATTGTTTTGTATTAAACATTTAATTATGGAGCCATAACACAATTGTGATGAACATATAAATGCATAAACATGCATACACAGCATGCCACTTCCTTTAATCTTACCAGCTGCTTCTGACCCTTGATCATGGCCTGTTCATTTGAGGCATGTGCTGAGATGTTGTGAGCTCCCCTGCCATCACTCACATAGACAGCTCCTCTTTCTAACAGAATCAGACACACGGCCCATCCTAATCCCCTCCGAGACAGAGACGGATGGGTTCCTGCTGACCTGCACCCTCTCTCTCTCTCTTTCTCTGCAGTTCAGTCACAATGGGCATCTGTCACAGAGCATAATGGCAACAGCCAATGGTGCAGAGATCAGGTCAAGTTTGGAAATTTCCACATGGGGCCACAGTCAAGCTCATCAAATCCATCATACTGCACACGCAGTCTGTCAGTGAACAGATTTTAGATAGACACCTTAATAGATTGGCATGGGTATGGAACAGCTTATCATCCAATGTACTGTACTGTATGTGGAGTATGATGGAAACCTTCTGTTCAGTATTTGGTGATGTTATTTAGAGTAAATTTCAAAATCCAAAATACCGATAAGCAGAGCCTAATAAAATGGCACCTCTATTGTTCTATTGTATCCAGATCATAATATCATTCTACACAACAGCAAAACAGCAACAGGAAGTTCCGACATGTATTTGATGGGATGTGCATATTTGATGGGATGTGCACAACACCTGTCTGCCCCTTACATCTTACAGAACATCTGTCAGCTCTGCTGGCCCACTGATGACTGTGCTGGAGGAATGCAGCTGTGGATTAGACCCTCCTGCCAAGCTGAGATACCAGAGCACTACACCACTGACATTTCCACATGACATTTGAGATCCCCTCTCACTTTCTCTCTCACTCTTACTGAGTGAACTGAAGGAGAACACTTCTCTTGTATGCAGTCATTTCATTTGAAGGATAGATCAAACCAGAAAATAATGAATACAATCGATTTGCACACCATAACTTGTTATGAGATACAAGGGAACCATGCTGGGATCAACAAATAGATTAGGGTGTACATTTTCATATTTTGTGAGTTAAATTTTAATTGAAATTTAGTATTGTTGGAGTTCAGTAGATCCTGAAGGGTTATTAACTGTTTACAACATTACTGTAGACTTTGCAACTTGCTTTGACACCATCCACAAAAGACTTTGCATATGCAGATGACCAGGTACAATTTGACACAATTTCAAAAATGAAAGAAAGACAAAAATGAAACAAGATAAGCCAAATGATTGAGAGACATGATTTGATTACCTAATCACATTCTTTGTTCATTGCATCTGCCTTTTGAAATGCTGTTGTTCTGCCTCATTATGGCTGATCATGTGAAGAGAGTTAGAAATCAACTCAGAGAATCTTAAGCATTAGAAAGAGAATGAGAGTGATTATTGTAACAACAATGAATATGAATTTATTTTAACACAACTAACTATGCCAGAGCTCATCAGCAAACCCTGATCATCAAGAATCAAGTCTGACTCTCAAGGGCTGGTATTAAAGATGGACACAATCACATGGAATGTGTATTTGAAATTGTCTAATTTATAAAAAGTTGAACTTAGCAATGTCATTGTTTATCATTGGTTTTAGATCATTAATACACATTCCCAATTATCTGAGTGGGGTCCACACACCACATACACTGAATCCACACACCACATACACTCAGGTACACAATCTTCCACTTTGTGATATGTCAGATGAATCCATGAGGGAGATGTAAAGGCATTGCCTGAAGCGCATGTTCTGATCTCATTTGCTGCCTCTTATTATGCAAACCACTCCCTGACGCCATCCTTCTAATTAGGCCTAAATTAATTTGAGTACAATCTTTCATGTCTCAGGCCTGGGCTGTGTCTCTTTCCTCCATTTACAGAATTATATTAATGTTTGTGTGGGAACACTACTCCTGCAGATGAAAAGACTGATACAATTAATTAAGTCCTGCCTCTGTTTTCCCCCTCCTCTCGTAGGAGAAATGATAAGTGTGATGAGCAGGCTCTGATTAACCCCATTATACTGGCTAATAAGGAAGATCATATAAAAATCAAGGAAGCTGCACAATTATAAGGGAATGCAAATTATGCAAGCTAACGAGCTACATGTCAATTTAGGAAATGCTTTGTTGGGAAAATGTGATGTTCAGCATTCTCAACACAGAGCCATTTATTCATTTGTATGTACATGTGTGTGCATGCGAGTTTGATATTGTCTTTGCATTTCTGTCATGCTGTGCGCTGCAATAGTCTGAGGCACGCTTCAGAACCATGGACAGCAGCTACAAACTCAGGATATAACGCCTGGCCATAAGAGAGGCGGAATAATTCAGATATTTTGATGCATGTATACATCCTTGCATTTAGTATTAATTAGTATTATTTAGAGTGGCAATAATTAAAAAAATAATAATTAATTTAAAATTTAATTTAATTAATTTAATTTTTTTAATTAAAAAAAATAAAACTTTTAATATCCCACTGAGAAAAGCTGAATTATCGTTAATGTTAACTTAAAGAATACTAGCTAAAACTTTAATTTATTATAATTCTATCTTTCATGAAACACACTAACCAACAGGCTGTTTATTGTTATAATATACGGACGCACATTTTACAAATAGTTATTCAGTGAACAAATAATTCCCAGCTCGTTTAGATGAGATGTTAGGACAGGAATGTCGAAACACATATCGAAATATCTAAAATTGTACCCTAATGCTAGCATTATGTTTAGCTATATTTTTTATTTTATATACTTTCCAAACTATAGTATAGTATAGTATAGTATAGTATAGTCTTTACATGACATGGTGATTGAGCTAAAAATAAAAAACTTGATAATGTACTTATGTCCCGGTTACAGTTTAGTTTAAAAAAAATTCAAATCACGGACTATACAACATTTGTCTGGTCTTGAACATCTCATTTCCAGAAACATGTTTTCAAACAAATATTTCATATTAGAAATGATGCTAGCGAATAAAGCTTTGTAAAACTCCGGGCGCAGAGTTTGTGTGCGCTGAGTCCCTGGGGGAAGCCTATGGCAGCTGTATGCAAATGAGAGGCCAGACAAGCATGCGCCACAGAGCACACACACACACACACACACACACACACACACACACAGGAGCCTATACAGTCTCTATATAAATGCCATCGAGGCAAAGAAGCTGCAGGACAAATTACGACTGAAACAATTGAAAGAATCACCATTAAAAGTTTTGACTCCGTATATACATTTGTTCTGGAATATAATGCTGTACAGTGTAGAAAAAATGAATAGTGCAAATGAACTGAACAGTTCCTAAATGGTTTGTCGTACATACGCAGTACGCTGCTTTTTAAATATTTGTAAGGCAGATGCTCTTGCGTTTACACAATTACATATCGGAGACCATCCTTCTATGCACACGATGTAAAATCATACACTTCTAATAAGTGATGAAAACAGAACAATGAGGCATTGCAGTGTTTCAGCCTGGGGCAGTAGGAGTGTGATGAAGGTGGAGGCCTGTAACTCAGAGATGATTACAGCACGCTCATGCAGCACAGCTTTATGCTAATAAGCCCAACAATACACCATGATGCCTGCACATTCACCCAGATCGGCTTTCCCCGACCACCCCGACCTGCACCACTACAATGCAATACAGTTTTACTAAACACACTAAACACGATCTTTATAACATGAGGTCAAGAAAGACCTAGGCTACTGCCTGACCAAAAGTAGACTGGGATAAATATTAATATCAACTGTCTTAATAAATCGGTTAAATAGTTTTGTTGCACTGGCATGGAACTTTTTAATAATATGACCCGTTTAAGAAAGTTAAAGCCCCGACTATAAGTTTCATTTCCCCCTAGTGATCAAATCCTACAATGTGATTTAAAGTTAATGCTCGTTCACTTTATGCGTTCACAGTTGAAATAAAAGTCGGGAACAAAACAAAACAAAATGTGAAAGGCACATAGTGCTAAATAGTGATCGTTGCAATCATTTCGAAACATACCAGATTAAAAATTCAAACTTTGTTTAAGAAAATAGTTGGAGATGTAGCTAATCCGGGAGGTTTCTGAGATTTAATGGTGTCTAACTAGTCGAGTGACCTTGAGGGCAGCACCCATCTCCCTGATTTCCCCCAGCACGCGTCTATATTTGGGCCAGATTGCTTGTGTGTTCTGTTTCACAGTGGAGAGGTCAATTTGCTTTTCAAACGCAAAAGGCTCTGACGGCTGGGCAGACGCGGCCATTGTGTTAAAAGATGAGAGCCCTTCTTATTACTTATGTATGCGCTAGCCGGCTGATTTATAAGTTCAGTTAAACTACCGAGAAAGACACGTGCCCTATTAAATATGTGTCTGCTTCAAACCTCTCGATTCAATTCTAAAGGCGGCGTTGCTTAAAGGCTGTAGTAATAAAGGGAAATGGGATTTACATTTAAAAAGTTGTTAATATAAACAAGGTAAACTACTGCAACTAATAACAATAATAGCCATTTCAAACACCGCACACTTCATACCGGTCCTAGTGTGAGAGCCAAAGGGAAAATAAGCTGAAATTAAACACAAATAAATAAATAAAAATAACAGAAATAAAAGAAATGGAAAAAACGTACAAAAAATGTATATTACAGCATTTGAATAAGAAAATAGTTCTTTACAATTTTTTTTACTTAAATTACGTCTCTTTTTATTAGCATAAAGTGTTCTATCTGAATTCCGTTTAAAATTGGGATTATTGTGGTGCTGATAAGCGTTTCCTTTCGGCAGATCGGCGGCCCCTGAAGACACGCACACAGCCACGGCACGTGTTCGTCTCTATAGAAAGCCATCAGACCGTAAACGGAGAAAAAGTCCCGGCGTGTGTTCTCTTAAGGGAGGGGCTTCGAGGGCAAATTAATATAATAAAGCGCAGGTACATCTGCTCAGCAAATCGGCAGCGTTTTTTCCTGTGCAGCCCCCAGCCCAAGTGCTTCATTCCCTCCCACAGGCAATTCCACAGAGATCCACCGGGCGACTGATTGGATGAGAAACGGACGATAAGGGGCGAGAACAATAGCATCATCCCTCCTTAAAAAGAGTGCAGCTATGTATTAAGAGGAAAGAAGAAAAAACGTTACGGGGACGGGAGGTAGGCACACCCTGTCCAAAAGGTACTGCACCCGGCGTGTCTGTAGCCAAGTGCACAGCCGTGGATCACATTCAACACACATCGCATCCTTTCCAAGTGCCTTTCTTCATCCTCCCGCCGACATGCCCAAAGGTTTCCTTGTGAAAAGAAACAAGAAAGCAGCGCACGTCTCTTACCGGATTCGATGCGATGATGATGATGGACAGGAAGCGGCTCTGGAATGTCAGATTCAACGCGATGCGTCCCCGCCTCTGTCCGGTACCTGCAGCCCGGAGATCGCATCAGCATCACCATCCGATGCAGCAGACACGCCGGTCCACAGCCATGGGGCCAAACCGGTGCAGTTTGGTAATCCGGAGGTGGTTTATCAAGCCCTCTACAGCCCCACCCGCCCCATCAGCAAGGACCACGAGAGGAAATATTTCGAGAGAAGTTTCAACCTGGGCTCACCCATCTCCGCCGAATCAT
This sequence comes from Tachysurus vachellii, assembly GCF_030014155.1. Taxonomy (NCBI): domain Eukaryota; kingdom Metazoa; phylum Chordata; class Actinopteri; order Siluriformes; family Bagridae; genus Tachysurus; species Tachysurus vachellii. Next base: position 14,773,895 of record NC_083469.1, read on the forward strand.
TTCCGACTCCTACCTCTCTTACTAGTCTGGACCACCTCCTTTTTGCTCCGGTAGACTTGAAAATCGGCTCCAGCAACAGTACCGCGCTGACGTCGGCTGTAAGGAGCGCTGGGAAAAGGCCCTCCACCGACAACGAGCGCAAAAGTAAAAGCGGAGCCAAGAAACCCAAAGCCATACGGAAGCTGACTTTCGAGGACGAGGTGACCACTTCACCGGTACTCGGCCTTAAAATCAAAGAGGGCCCTGTCGACCTGAAACCGCGAGCTTTATCGACCGGTGGCAACAAACCCCTGGGAGAGTTCATCTGCCAGCTCTGCAAGGAAGAATACGCGGACCCGTTCTCTTTAGCACAGCACAAGTGCTCGCGGATAGTGAGGGTAGAGTACAGGTGTCCCGAATGCGACAAAGTGTTCAGCTGTCCTGCTAACTTGGCCTCACATCGCCGATGGCACAAACCTCGCGCTCAGCCTGCACCCGGTGTGCCAACATCACAAGCAGCCAAGAACGACACGTCCAAAATGCCCGCTGTCTCCAGAGGCTTCGGAGAGGAAATCAAAGACGGAAGAGGGTATTCTAGCGAGAGGGACTCTCCGAGCCCGGCTTTGTCCGAGTCCGGCTCAGAGGACGGCCTGTATGACTGCCAGCGATGCGGGAAAAGGTTTAAACGCCAAGCGTACCTCCGAAAGCACGTGCTGGCCCACCACACGCTGCAAAACCAAATGATGGGCGACACTTTTCAAAGCGCTGAGAGGGGAGAGAGCCCGGAGATAACGCAGCACAACGGAGAAGGCAGCCCGAGTCCGAATATGAGCCCGCTGAGTTTAAGTCCCGCTGACTGCCTGTCGTGTGCGGTTTGTGGTGAGATCGTGGCCGACAGGGCGAGCCTGGAGCGGCACGTGCGTGTTCTGCACGCTTCGCAGGTGTTTCCATGTAAGCACTGTCCGGCTACTTTCTACAGCTCCCCGGGTCTGACCAGGCATGTCAACAAGTGTCACCCCACAGAAAAGCGCCAAGTTATTCTGCTTCAGATGCCCGTGAGGCCCGCGTGCTGAAGTACAGTACAAACGTGAACTCGCACTCACGGGCTCCATCTCAAACTGTACATTTCTATAACCTAAAGTGCACCAAAACACGGAGGCGTATTATTTTACTTGCATTTTGCGTTCTTGCAGTTTTAGATGTTGTAAAGATTGGGAATATCTCCTAATCAGCTAACAAAATTGGCATCGACCTAAAGTTGAAATGACTATTTTGAGATTTCTCACGCCAAGTAGCCTAAAGAAGAGTATTAGTTTGGTTGTGAAATGGTATTTTTCTAGGGCCGATGCACACGTGGTAATGTAATAGCTTCTAGACCTAAGATAACGTTCAAACGTTGGTGTACCTCTGTGAAAGCCTCGAATTCACATACTGTGCATTTCTCTCGTCTGTAGCTTTAATCTAGTATGTGAATTGCAGGATGTGGGAATTTTTCTCTCCAAAAGATTCCCTTTAGAATAGCCAGAAATGCCTTTAGAGAAACACATCAAAACACTTGCTGTATAACTGCCTTAAGAACTCAGTGTACTGATTGTTTTCATTTTTTTTGATTGTCGGCACATATTTACAATTTAATGTCAATGTAAGACGATTGTGAAATGTTTAATTGTTATTATTTATTTATTTATTTATAACTGTTTCATGTAAGTTATTGTGTTCTTGACTGATTGAAGTTCTTTGTCTTATTTTATAGCCAAATTGTTTGGTCGGGTTTGAGTTGTGTAGGCCTGTGTCTTCAGTGCTCTTACAATCTGATCAGCTCTTGTAAACGTGAAGCTCTTAGAGATGCAATCCTTTTTCTATAAACAGCTTATTTTCGTAAATGTTTGCTACTAGCGCTGTCCATGTTGTGTTGTTACTAAAATAAAAAAAATATTTTTAAAAACGAATCTTTATTAATGAATGTTTCATTAAATATTGAATCTCTATGACTCACAAAAACAGTAGATGGATGTTGTATAAAACTGATTTTACATTTTTTATTACTACCCTTTCAGAAACTTCTCATTGTCATTTAAATCAGTTTCTCAAAAAACACCGATGTCCATCTATTCGTTCAGTTTCTATTATGTGTTCGTATCAACATGGAATCAACAAAACATAAGACTTCAAAATTGGCTATTTTTTTTGGCCATGATTTGGGAAAACATAGCTGACTTAGTTGGTTTTATCTAAATTTCTACTGATTATCTGTAAACATAAAATAATTAACAGGAATTAACGCTGGACTTCCAGTGGCTCTTTTGTAGTGTTAGTTGCTTTTCACTTATTTTTTTCAGCAGCCTTAGGAGTGTGTCCACCTGTAGTGTGTGTATGTGGTTGTATGCGTGTTGAAGTGAGGGTGGGGTGTGGGGGGTATCGCCTGCTGGAGAGTGGTGAGGAGACAGATGGAGGGGGGTCAGGTTACCCCCTGCTGTGCTCTGAGCTGCAGTTAAAGAACAGGACAACCTCTAACCCCCAAAACAACCCTCAGCCCCTCCTGCAGCAGGCCAACCAGCCAGCGCATCACACGCTGCTGAGGGCCTTTTCTCTCATACACCTTAAAGATACATGCAAAAATTACCCGGTCAGTCCTCTCAGATCAATAAATCAATAGTTGCTGATTAATTTTTTTTTTTTAATGGATTAAATGTGAAAAAGGCATGTTTTTCCTAGCCATTTCAACTCACAGGGTTTACTAAAAAAGTTTAATATATGGGGCCTAAACTAAAGCTCTGATTCCCATCTGCACATTAACATTCACAAACCAAAATAAAATAAGTTATGAAAGCAGCATAGCATCCATTATATAGCCAATAATAACGCATTAGACATTTTGATATTACTAATGTTTGATATTTAATTAAACAATGATTGAATTATATTAGTAGGGTAAGTACTTATTTATACAGAAAATGTAAAGTATAAGTTAATAAGCAAACATTAAGAAAAGGCATTGAATAAATACACTCATTTTTAAAACTCATTCTGATTTAATGAAATGTTCTGATTTCACTTTCCTCGTAAAGATAGAATGATTATTTTTCCATTAAAAACAGTCTGATATGTTACCAAGTCTTGATGAAATCTTCAAGATTTTTTTTTAATGTCTTTTACAAAGATTATATTACAGGCATTAATAAATTTCTATCCTTCAGGATTTGGAGCCCTCACAAAGGACACAATGTACAAGAACAACAACTAAATGTAGCATAAACACAGGTGACACTTCACTTAAATTAGGCCAGTTTTAGTAGGACAGATCCCTGGCACAAACCACATCAGCACCTTAAAACCAAACACCAGTGAAGCCTACACAGTAACCATACCAAACCTAGAGGAAAGAGGAGTGTGCGCGCTATAAAGCTCATCACACGATGCAGCGCTCATAGTTCAGAGAAGTTTTGAATGGCCAAGTGTGTGTGAGACTTGGAATAGGGTTGTGGTCTGTATACATTCCTCAGTTTTCTTCATCAAGATTAAAGATCTCCTATGTTCCTTATCAGTGCTTGTAGGAGGGAAAAAATCTCCGAACAACAGGGTAAAGCAAACAATAGAAAGGTGTATAGATAAGGCAAAATAGTGCAGCATGTGTCCTGCTGCAGCTTGGGCGGGGTTTACAGACTAACACCTGGCCTCCATGGCAACTTGGCTAGGACACTAGGGGGAACAGAGGGTAGGAGGATATTTGGTGGTGTGGAAATAAAGAAAGAAAAGTGTGTGTGTGTGAGAGTAAATGCTGCCATGTGTCCTATTTCCCCGCTGGTATGGTAAAGGGAACTCAGAGTGGCACAGGGGAATGAAGCAGAGCAGGTGGAGGAGGACTGCCATTCAGGATCCCATCAGAAGAAAGCAGCTCTTACAAAGCAGTGAAATGTATGGGATGAGCCCAGAAACCCCTTTGCTCTGCAGCTATAGAGAAGAGTCACGCTTAACAACCTCTCCCAGAACAGGAAAGACAAAAGGTTTCAGAACAGTGAGGTGAGAAAATGCGACTGACTGCAGCTTGTAGTGAGTGAATATATGAAAGAATTTACACAGGCACAGTGTTAGCTTGAAAAAGTCTCCAAACTCCCCACCTACACACACACAGACACACACACAAAGACACACACACAGACACACACACCAGTGCATGGAGTTAAGATTCACCTGAGGCTCCGGTGGCAATTTAGCATGCTGTCAGATATAGATCATAATTCTGATGGTGGAGATTATGCTGTATATACAATATGAACCAACCAACCAAAAAAAAAAAATAGCAAGTAAAAATTCTAAAAAATATGTAAGAGAAAGAAAGAAAGAAAGAAAGAATGAAAGAAAAGCAACAAACACCACCTGTGAAAAATGAACACCCCTGTATGAAATATTGGAATGTTAAAGTAGCATTACAGGACCAAACCAGGATTTAATTTATAAATCATGAACAGAGTCATTAGAACAAATACACATGTACAGACACAATAATAGTTGCAGATCACCATGATTACATAAATCAGACATAAAATTGTTATACCAATAATTTAAAAAGTACATGATAGCAAAAACAAGCAAACAAAAATAAAACAAGCAAACAAAAAAAAATAATTCCAAGTCATCCCATAATAAAAAGACCACACAAGCTGTCTGATCAGATAAAATAGGCCATTTTCACAAAAGTATAAAGAATTTTGTTGAGATATGAAAATTTGTTGAGATATGAAAATTTGATGTAGCTCATATCAAGGGTCTCTTTAGCATGACAGACTGCATTTAAACACCTATGACAATGTCCCTTTTTTCCTTCTAAAGAAAAGGAGCGAATGGTCAGTGAAGAACCAAAAAAGATAAAGTGCACTGCACACATTCACTATCCTCCTCTTAATGGCTTTATAATTTCTTAACTTTTCAGTGTTTAAGACAGGAACTGCAGGGGAAATAAGATTCACATACGGTATTGTCTATAATCATAACACAGAAGTTTCACGAAAATCAGTCTGAAGAACGACAATGTTACAAACTTTTGTTTGTAAGTTTATGTTATGTGCATTATGGTCAACATTCAATCAGTCTGTTTAACATTTACTCCAGCAAAAATGGGACCCCATACCCAGATGCCACTCTGTGGGAGAGCTCAAACATTGAGAAGCATTGCACTAATGTGACACTGTCGCATCTCACAGTGCTACCGAAACTAAACAAAAAAGAAATTTCCAGTTAAAAGTGACAATAACAACACTACCCACAGCCATACACATGCGCACACAAAGAGCACAGTTTTAAGTTCTCTGCAGTCTGAAGAGAGTTGACGAAGTGCTTATTTGTAAAAAGCAAAGCTCAGTTGGAGGACTTGCTGATGGCGCTGGCCGAGCGCCGGAGTTTTCCTGAAACCCGGCTCTTGGTGGCACGTGGCATTGTGGGTGAAGCTTGCTCAGTGGACTCGCTGGTTGTCACAGTAACGCTTAGCTCAGCGCTCGTGCTGCCAGTGAGGGAGCCTGAGGAAGTGACAAGACAAACATCAGCCAAGGCGTTGTGACTGAGAATAAGATGAACATGCTGCTCATGGAGTAAAGCCAAATTTATGTAAAAAAACAAACAAAACAAAAAAAACATGCGAATACAGCTCTGAAAATGTCTCTCAAGGTTGGAGTGAATTAAATTAATTAAATAGTTAATTAATCTCAATCATATAATTTGACCTTCATTGAGTTCTGATAAAAAAAATGTGTATGTTTAAAAAAAAAAAAAAAAAAAAAAAGCACAAATGTGTATGTTAATTACACTAAAGTTTTTAAATATTTTTAGTCAGTGAGAACAGAAGGAGCAGAGCCATGCTACAGGTTGATGTTCTAAGCCATTACAGATTTATTATCATACATAAAAAAATGTGAATTCCACTAAATTTAAATCTGAAGACACAATTATTCAAATTAAACATTATAATAGTATTTCTTTCAGCCTGTACTTCTAGAAATTGTGAAATTAAAATAAGCTTTCCACATTGTAAAGCTGGCATCTGCTCGGCTATTTTATTTCTGCCGTTCTTTTCTGCCATTTTCTTTCTTTTTTTTTCATGGGCATCTCAAATTACTGAGAGCAGATGGTGTAGGGAACATGTACTCAGTGGAGAGGGCCACAGCCTCTGCAGCCTCCCTGCCCTCCACTCCAGGGCTTCTCAGAGTGAGGGGGAGGAGAGTGCAAACAACGCTCCCATAGCGGCTCAAAGGATGATGAGAGGAGGGAACGAGGGTGGGGTGTCCCTTCTAGGCGTCATCCACACAGAGTGCTTTGTTAAGCTGCCCAGCTCACAGGATGCCAGCAGTGAGGATGTAGACTAATCCATGTGTCTCTCACATGGCATAATGCTTGCTTGCTAACTCAGCCTCTCTGAAAAGTTAGGCATTGTGCATGCGAGTCAGTGTATCCTTTATGATTATTTGTTTTTAAATGGTAGCTGAATTGTGCATGAACAAGAAGGAGTGAGAGAATTTTGCTTTTAAGAAAACAGGCAATGAATTCACTCATCACGTTTGCCTATTAAATATGGACTTTTCACATTACTAATCATTTGAGGTCAAAGAACCCAGAGGGAAAACAGATGTGAGAAATGTATTTAAATAAAACAATATGGTGGAAGAAGAAAGAGAGAGAGAGAGAGAGAGAGAGAGAGAGAGAGAGAGAGAGAGAGAGAGAGATAGGGAGGGAGGAAAAAGCTAGAGTAAAATAGGCTTCATCCCTATTGGCTCCCAGCAGCAATCCAAACAAAGCGTAAGTGGCAAAGACATTTTCCAGTAGGGCAGGTGTTAGTGTCAGATGTGGCCCCAGGCAAATAGGCACACGACAAAAAAACAGGGGGGAAGGATAAAGCAGGGACATGCCAAAGAGAATTAAAAAAACAAAACAAAACAAAAAAACGCACGCAATGAGCGCACCCATACCATACATGCGGCTACTGTGTTGCAACTGGTCCAGCTTTTCTCTCAGCAGTCTTACCAACCTGATAGCCATTCCCAAAACAATCGTCTCTTTGCATTCATTTCAAAGCTCTCCAATGCATTTCATTAGTGAAAAAAAGTAAGAAAGATAAGTAGACTAGCAAAAAAACAAAAACAAAAAAAAAAAAAACAAGGTGGGCTTTCTGCGATCAAGCTTCCGGACAAAGGAACTCTTACCTTCATTTACTGAACTGACACCTGTAACATTTCTAATCTATAAAAGGAGAGAAGACAATAAGCAACACGTGAGACGCACACAGTAACATGGAGGAGGGAGGTGTGTGCATGTGTGTATACGTTTGTGGAGGTCAGGGAAAGAAAAAAAAAAATCACAGGCAGGAAGGAGCAGAGGAAGATGATGATGAAAGGTGCTGAGGAAAAGTGTGGAGATGCTGCAAAAACTTGTGTCATTACAATGTGTTAGATGTTTCCTGTGAATAAAAGTAGGACATCATGGAAGAAACGCATATATAGAGAAAAGAGTTAAAACAGGGCACTGAACACTGAAGCTTGGATATCGAGAAGCACAAAAAGGAAAGGATCAGTCATCTGTTCAGTTTGTCCTACTTCAATCCTCACCATAGTTTTTTTTTCTAAAGACGTATTATTAAAAACACTTTGTCCAAAACCTGAACTGATTTTACAGAGAAAAAAATTCCATCAAACACACACACACACACATCTCTTTGAGTAACCCTGTTCCCTTATATGTATTAATTTACTAATGTACTTAAAGAAGCCATCTAGTTCGTTTTACACCGGAAATGTGGATACAGTGATTAAAAAGATTTAAGGAAGATAATAGTCTATTATTATCTATTACAGTTAGGCTTTATAAATACACTGCAAACAACTATAATGTGTATACACATTATACCATAGTACCATCAAAGCAACCACCCAAGGAAAGGCATGGATTAATATATTAATATATATATATACACATACAGTATAAGACCGTAACATGCTTTGAACACCATATCTGCTAACTTGCAAACTTTCATGCTAATCACTCATTGGCATCACGCTGAAACACACAATGTTATCTTAAATGAGCAAAACAGCATATATTTAAAATGACTGATGATGTTAAAACAAGTAAAATTCATTTCATTAATGTTCAGAGTTTAGATGAGCTCATTTTCCCTACACTTCCACAGTTCTCTGCTCCCGTAGCAACAACTAGTACATGTCATTAATTCCATCTCCTTTACTCCTGAAGTGTCTCAACACTTGAAAGGAGAAATGCTTCATTTTGATGGTGAAAAAGGTGCTCGACAAAATGAACAGCCAGTCTCCCATTGAGTTCTTCAAGGTACAGCTGATTACAGCTCTTACAGGAAAGACAATAAACGACTGCTTTGGTGATGCACACGGAGTAATGAGTGATGGATCGGATTCTTCGGGGCCTGTAAATTTATTGACTACTTTGATAAATTTACAAGTGGTACACCTTGAATGATTGCATGCAGACGCAGCACAAGTATTATTATGCTGATCGTGATATTAATCCTAATACAAAGATCTATGATGTTTTGTCCTGTCTTTATGAAATGAGTTCTTAAAAGGGAAGCAGTCCCACTATTCAGTATATCAGTAATCTTCCCAACCTGATAGAAAACAATAGTCTCTGCATTCATTTCAAAGCTCTGGGCAAACGCAGTTCATTAGTGAAAAAAAGGCTGATGAGTAGACCTGTCTGATATGCAAGTCAGAAAAGATGAGTAGACCTGTCTGATATGCAAGTCTCTGATGTTTTGTCCCATCTATTTGAAATGGATTCCAAAAAAGGGAAGCTGTGCTAGTATTCAGTATATCAGTCATCTCTCCAACCTAAATGAACTTGAAAAGGGAAGCTGTCCTGCTATAATACAAGTCAATATTTTAAGTGATAAGCACCAAAGGATTTCTAGAATCTTAGCTATGAGTTCTTCATAAGCCAGTACATCCATTCTCTCACCGAACACTAAACTTTAAAATAACCACTTTGCTTACATCGTTGAGTCATTCTGTGGAAAGCTTGTGTACTAACACAATGCTTATTATATCTTATATTATTTAAAATCATATGTGACACTGGGTTTTGTACCTTTCCACTCTAGTCCTTGACCTGCATTGACTGATGGTCAACATTTATGCAGATAGAATATACAATTAAAGAACAGGTTTGTGTATGAAAAGATTTATTATTCCGTAGCTTCAACAAAATCTGAAACAGCTGAGACAAACCTGGTATGTATTTCCTAATACTAATGCATACCAAAAATACGCCAGTCTCTATTAACTATCAAGCATGGTTTCAAACGTTCTTCAAACCTGATACTAAAGCTCTGTCACTAAATATCTGCTACCAGGGGTGGAAAAAAAAAACATAATTTGCTAAAATTTAAGTATTGTTATATTTAGTAACTATTATCTGCCAGATCTATGAGAGAATGTGGCTCCAATAATGATGTGGTGGTATTTTCTCATAATTGCAAAGGAAATCCTTTTGAAACAACCATTAAACCTTAAAAAAATGTTTATATTCTGTACACATATATTTGTGCTTCAGTTTTGTCCACTTTTCTTCATGAGGCTGGGAAATGAGGAGCGAGGCGTAACCTGAGAGGAAGATGTGTCATACATGCGTCACCCTGATCCACCACACCAGCTATACTAATGACTGACTCTGGCTCCAAACACTGGAACAGCAAGTGTTTAACACTGTTGGTGTTATGGTGTTATCAACCATCTAAACACACTGCGTATGTAAACGCATGGCATTATACTTATTTCCATTCACTTTACAGAATCACAGAATCCAGGAAATTTAAAACACCAGTCCAAATCTATTTTCAGATCAGTATGAGAAACGATTTGTGAGCAACCGGTAACTGTAAAATTCTATATAGTATATATATTTCTAACCACTTCTTCACTACCTGACATAAAAAACTTTTTTTTACAGTATTCTTAATTAAATATATAACTTCATTACATCTTTATGAATATTGATCTAATTCACTAAATAGGAATAAGAACATCATAGAATTATGGTTACTTAAAAAAAGTATTTTAGGATTGTTGACAGCACCAAACTCCATTTTAGGAGTTTCTAACATCAATCAAAATCAGTTACAGTTACTAATATTACTATGTAGTTCGACATCCCATTGTAAATTCAGTCCCCTGTTTACTGCTATAGCAGATTTTTGGGAAAAACTTTAACTAGAGTTTGGAATCTGTGCTGAGGAAATTTCCCATTCAGTATTAGAACATTTGGGGACTTATGTCAGGTGATTAGATCTGGTGAAATGTCAGCATCCTGTACATCCCAAAAGTGATCAATGCAAATGAAGTGAGCTACAGAAGACAAAGAAAATCTATATCAGTTTGGTAAAGGCCCACATACAGGTGTGATAGTCAGATGTCCACATATTTTCTGGCCTTACAGTGTCCCTGTTGTCACTGTTTAATGTGAGGTAACACTACTCTCCATGAAAACGACAACAACTATGCTAAAATGATAGTTTCATGTAGTTTCCATCACAGTGTCCGAGATGTAAAAATTCTAAAGAGGATGACTGTGCTTGAAAGAAGTCGTCACGTCACCTACTGCAAAACAGCATGGCCCATCTCAAAAAACTGACAGCAGGTTATCACTAATAGGCATTTTAGGGATAAAAAGATGCTCAAATTTATTTTAGAGATACTAAAGGATCAAAGAAAAAAAAAAAAACTTAACCAAAACATATAAAAATGTAATCACAGTAAATCAATAAATATGGAGAATGTATTTTGACTCTAAACTGATCCAACATCAAGCTACAGGTGGTACACAAACACTGGCTCGAGATGTATACAGAGTTTGCGGTGTTACTTTGCTATGGGCACATGCAGGGTCAACCAAACTGGAGAACACTTGAAGGAGAAAAAGGGTTTCTAGGTGATGAGGCATACAGGGGTGACATGCCTAAACAAGGAAATGGGGAAAAAGGCTTACACTCCAGTTTAGCCCAAGAGCACTCCATGTCCCAAACCATGCCTGGCCATCTCCTGCCCGCTGTCATGGATGAGATGTTAATGAGGAATGGAGCAGGTATACACAAAATACACACACTGCCACACACATACAAACACTGCTTGCATCCTGATAATGACACTTTTACAAGGCACAAGAAGAGATTCCTGCTGGGGAAGCAGTGAGGGTTTAATATCCAGCCCAGCCTTTAAAACTAAATGACTTTCAGAAACAATGAATTTTTTTATACATTTATAATCGTTAATAATAAATAACACTCAGTAGTAAAACAGTTACAAATTCAGAATGGAATACTTTGCATGATTCTTTGCTGTGTGTTGGTTCACCTCAGCTGTGTCTATATTTGTTCCAAATTGGGCAGGTCATGTTTTTAGATTCAAACCTTTTTTGAACAGAATAAAATCACATTTTCATAATTCTAATTGATAGAAGTTTTCTTCCAGAAAAAGCCAGTTCCATTAACCCTTGACTATGCTGCATAACATATTCATTTTAAATTCATATCAAACACACAAGGGTAAAAGTGTGCACATACGTAATATGTCTCTTAGTCATGGCCTACAATGGGACTCCACAGCACTTAGGCAAGGGTGGGAGTAGCAGGGGCAATTGTGTGGACTCTTTACTATTGAGCTTTCGATTAACAGAGGTCTCACTGGTGATTTTCACTGACTTTTTAGAAATTAAAGGGGTTGTTGCTATGGAAATACACCCTAGCCATGCCCACCTTCTTTGCTAGTTATCTTACTTCTAGTGCAATTACTATAGAAATATGGGGCAAATATTTGATCCAGACAAAGCTCTCTGCAGGTGAGTTGAAATGTGGCTTTGGCACAAAGCAGAGTTCACCCATTTTAACAGATTACAATGCATACCCTAGTCACAATGTGCTATTTCTATTAAAATCTTACAGCTATTACTTCTAATTATTATACCTGAACAACAGCATGAACCAAAAATGAATAATACTTAGAGAGAATATACTATGTAAAGTATAAATAATTTTGAAAAACATGCACCCAATGAGTGAAAAGCAGCTGTCATTTTGATTGTATGCTGTTGCCAACAGGCAGGCAATACAGCAGCAAATTCCCTTTCACCTCATCTAGTCTGCAGAATTAACCCAGGCCTGCTGTATAATCTATGAATTATCTTGCACTGCATCTTCTTGTACCTGCTGTACACACACTGATTTGTAAAAAACACCAAACAAACTTTAAAAACACTTCCATAGCTCCTGCTACTAGCTACTGCAGGCTGAATGATTATCATTCACATTATGTTTATATTACCAATGAAACCTTGATCTAATGCAAACTGACTTTTTCCAGGGCTGCATGATCAGATTCACATTGCTAGTTTTATAAAACAAACAAACAGTCTCAACATTATCCCACCTACCCTCATTACAGATGACAAGTATCTGGTAATACTAATTACAGATAGCTATCTTGATGGCATTTAGCTGTGTAGTTGAACTGATGTTAAAAAACTTAATATTGACCCAAGTCTTAATACCTACGCCTTCCTTTGTCTGTGCTGCGTTTTAATTTCACTATAAAGCCATGATCTAGAGACAGGGTTTTGAATTTAAAGAGACGGTTAAACAATATGCTTACATACAACTCAGTGAAGGGGATTCAGCCGTACTGATGCTATTTGCTAGGTTATTAATAACAGTTGTAGGTCCTGACATGCATTTGAAATTAATGTTCAGTTTCCTGTGCTAGCAGTTTTTTCCTTACACATTTTAATGGTTAACACAAACCCTGTTGAACATAAACACACCTGTTAGATTAAAACTGAGTGAATGCCTGTTCATTATTAGCATGAGCACTGTATGGGTGAACAATCCCTTTAAGATCTGGTGCTAATAGTGCCAGCTCAACTATGCACACACATATATACCCACACAAACATTCATACACACGTCTTGGTAAACAGTAGGATGGGAAAATAGCAGTGAAGAGACAGGTGCAGCAAGAACAGGGAAGGTGTCAGACCTTGATCTCAATTTGAGAAAGAGATAGATAGATAGACAGGCAGATAGATAGATAGACAGCGACAGAGAGAGGAAGACAGACAGACAGAGAGAGAGAGAGAGAGAGAGAGAGAGAGAGAGAGAGAGAGAGATAAAGAGGCTCTTACCTGTCCCACTTATTGGGTAGTAGGTAGGGGAGGGTGAGAAGACTTGGGCAGCAAAATCCTCAAATGTCAGACTTTCCTTGTGGTTCATAATGATGGCCTCCAGATAGAGAGCTCGCTCCTCATAGCTGAGAGTGTGTGTGTTAGGGAAAACAAGTCCAATGACAGAAAGAGCAAAATATGAGGACTAAAAATTCTTTATCAATGTAGTGTTATTTAGTAAAAACAATATAGCAATGGGATCTATATATGCATACCTGCTAAGACAAAATGTGTACCTACTAAATAAGGTTTCAAAGACCTAGTCATAGATATAAAGTGCAATTGCTGTGGCTTACAAACATTCTGCTGAACAAAAGAGAATAGTACAATATTCATTAAGGATAAGAAAAGTTTAGAATTTATTTGAATGAATCCATAAAAGAAATCTTCTTATAATCTCCTCATTATCTCAAAATAAAGAGCTCAAAATGTAAACTTAATCTGCTTGTTTAAACAATGAGCTTATTTGCAGCAGATTCTAACAAATTACTGATGCTGATACAGTAGATGTTTATTTAGTTACACTGTACTGGTCGCCTGTGCTTTAATTAATGAAGTTTTATCAGCTCATCAAAGGATATTTGTCATGAACACCCAGAAGGGGGATAAATCATAAACATGTACTTACAGCTTTCCTTTAAGCTGTTCCTCTCAAATCTTAGTAAACAACGCCTGGTCTAGACAGTGATCAGGCGCACTTCATTTTACTCCATTCGAATGTATAATTTTAACAATGCCAGCTAGTCCATCTGAGCACTATATGAATCTCACCTCAAATTAGAAGTTATTGTTGTAATCATATGATCTGCTTCATAGTTTCACAAGAGTCAACACTCCTTTACAGATATTTTTTTTTCTTGTGGAGTTCCCCTTTTTTTAATGTAACATACTACAGATGCTTTCACGTGAATTCATTTTGTCCCATGTTTTCAGGATGTAGCTGCAGTTGCTATAGTGAAATATTAACAACTTGAATGGCTTAAGGCATGCTAGTTTAGACCACACTGTCTTAGTATGAAAAAAGATTATGGAAATTAGAGGTTTATTAGTAAAAATCTAATATTTTAATTATTGCACAGTTTCTGAAATGATTTAATTATCAAATTTGTTGAAAAGTTGTTTAAGCTTCACCTGTGACAAAGTTGGATTTTTCTACCTTCTCTTCAACTTTCCTATTTTTATTTCAAAATCTTCAGATTTTAGAATCTCTAAGTGGCACATACAATGAAAATGGCAACAATCCAGTTGCGGCAGAAGAAAAAATTTGGGGAAAGTTGGGGGAAAATAATAGACATGCGAAAAAAAGAATTTCAATGTAGTCAACATGCACTGTGTATTTTGACTGTAGTCTGTCTGGGCATGTACATACAAGTTTCACAGCCATGATGTATCAGTCAATGGTTAAAACTATGGCACGAAAACTTGATGAGTAGGTTCTGAGAATGAAACAAGGAGATGCAATGATTTAAAAACAGCAAGAAAGATAAACATCATTCTACTGACAAAATTTAATTTTGCCATCAAAGCCACTGGCTTACGGGTCATTCTAAATATGAGGTGAGTGTCTACATTTGCAGTTAACAGTCCATATACACGAAGGAGCAGGTGTTTCTACAGGGCCTCGATGTGCGTTTTCCTCCAACATGCACTCAGCTTTTATACAAACAATTGTGTCAAGTAATGATTTATGCCACTGTGCACTACAAGAAGCTGTGCGTTTTATGTGTCATAACTGAAAGGTACGAATAAGTGTGAAAAAAGCAAGCACAAATAATGAATACCATGTGTGCTTGTTTGTGTGTGTCTGCAAGCAGAGATGCTGATGACTCTACTCTAATGACTGGGCTGGAGTGGAGGCCAGGCTGTCTACACGCCTGCCTGCTGAATTTGTGAAGGACCCCACTGATGCCATTCCCAACTCATTAGGGAGGCTGCTTATGCTGCCAGGAACTAGACTGTTGCCAAGCCCCTGCACTTCATCATGACCATGCTGCTTGTCACATACCCCTCCGAGTATGTGAGTGAGTGTGTGACTGTGTGTGTGCCACGTGCCGGCGCAGCAGGAGCTTAGGCAGCCATGACAAATTGTTGAAAAGGTCCCTCTGAACCCAGCACTGACAAGCACCTGAGCCTGAGGGCTGTATACAGGGAGAGAGCAGTCAGCTCTGGTCCTGCTCTCTTTCTCTCTTCATCCTTCCATCACACCAAAGTCAGAAAGAGGGCAGTTGCAATAAAAAAAAAAATAAAAAAAAAACACCAGCAGGCTTGTCAGACAATTCAGACAAGACCACATACAACATTAGCTTGGAACAATACAAAGCAGCATTATCATTACCTGCTGAGTCTTAGAAAGAAAACAGTTGTGTACTTGACTCTTGTCTGCAGACATACAATTTCTGACTTCGAAAACCTCATTCACTTAGCTGCTATGGCAACATGGGTCATAGTACAGTTACAGGTCAATTCATGGGATTTGGGGGGAAAAAAGAAGAAGACATTCTCCAAAATGGCGAGAATATTGGCCGAGCAAATTTTAGGCTCATGGTGGTATATCCGAGAATTAAGTAAAATGACAAAACAGCTGTGCATGCAAGAAACAAAACAGTGAAAGAAATACTAGGGGAAAAGAAAATGGATATGAGAACAGGAATAAGGGTGAGGGATAATAACCCTGATCTCACTAGGTCAACACAGCCATATGGCACTCCATTATGGGCTATGCAGATGACACAAGTGTGTCTCTGCTATTGAGATTCCTAAAACAAATATTGACTCGAGGCTGAACCACCACTGGCCACAGCCTCCAGCCTGCACTCTGCTTCCTGTGTACTCCCCCGCATTTCAGAGATGAAGAGACGCAAGAGGGTGTGAAAGAGACATAGAGGACGCAAAAAGGAGACGATCAATAACAAGCATGTACATCATAAAAACTCAAAAGCTGAACAGGTGAAAAGCTCAAAAACAGGTGAACAGGCAAGACTGGTTACTGATATTTCGTTAGGAACATATTTTTGGTGGTATGTTATCAAAACCATTCTATAACCGGTGGACATGGGGGTTGGAATTTTTGCGTCATTCTATCTCATCTTCCCTCACTCCCGCCTAGACACTCAATCACTCTAATTGTTGTGCACTGGGTACAGCCTGTTCTGTTGAATAGATGCGTTACGGAGAAGTGAATGTTGGCTATGTGCATTAATTCAATAAAGTGGATGTGGGCTAGAGAGCAACCATCAGTAAACCTGATCTGATGCTATCTGAGTGGGAGGCTACCTCAGAAACTAGCAGCAGCAGATGTCAGCATCCTACCCAAATAACACTATGAAGACCAGCACACTAAAATGAAAAAAAAAAATAAAAAAAAAATAAGCATGCAGGAAAATGTAACTTTTTTTTTTTTTGGCTTTACATAGCTGTTAATATATATTCAGCAGGACTTAACATCACAGAAGGTTTGGAATTTTCCAGTGAACTGTAATCCAAGTCATCCTTTAAACACCTGGGATGGAAAAACGCATTTAGGTGGTAACTAAGCAATGTGTGAGGAGGGAATTTCCAAAAGCATTCATTGCTCCAGTGTCTCTCTGTAGACTGTATAAAAAATGTTCTAAAGGCTGAAAATGAAAAACATTTGTAAGAAGCATAAAGCAGTGTGGCTACAGTGATAGAAGCACAGATTTAAAACCACCCTGCCATGTAAAATAATGTGATGACCTCACTGGCGCACAGGGTCAACCTGTGGGGAGATGGGAAATGAGGGGGAAGAAAGAAAGACAGAAAGGAAACACAATGGCACTGCCATAGTAGAGAAAGAGAAACAGACAGCTTAAATCCACTTAATGGAGAAAAACATCCTCTAAGCATTTTGCTGAAGGGCTTTAACAGATAATGCTCTTTTCCTACTCTTGGTGGCTGCTTTGCCACCCTATGGTGCACCAGGTGACAAAGCAGGGCATTAAGAGTTGGATAAAGCAGAAGTCTGGGGAACAACACTGACTCATCCAGCAATCAGAGAGGAGCATAAACAAGCTCAAATCTTCTGTTTAAATTAGTCAGCTAATGGCATGGAATCAGCTCACTACAGGCAACATAGTGAAAACCTGATGTTAAAAACATCTGAATAAATGTAATAAGAAAACAATAAGGATGATTTCTGACATGTAAAGCCATTTATCGATGTGTGTTTTGGTGTGCATGTGTGTGAGAAAGCATGACGAATACACAGGTCTGGGACTGCATAGTGTTGTCCAGATGGTCAGGGGTGGTCAGTGGGGAATTGAGAGGTCAATCAGTTTGGCGGATCAAAGCCAAGGTCAGGTGGCAGTGGTGGCCATGTTCAAGGTGCATGGGGACTCAGATGGCCTCTCATTAGCAGTCCACTCAGGCCCCAGCAACCCCTGGGACTTCAGAGGCCACCCCACCCTCATACTCCTCCCTTTTGGTCCACTGTCAGACTATTCAACAAAAGAACTCCCTAAACAGGAGTCCAGGGCCTGGGTACAACCTCATCGACACAAGGTCACAATGCCAGTTACACATTGCACATAAATCTGCCATTAAGACACATGCATAAAAAAAGGTTATGACCACAGATACAACAGAAAAGAGAGTTAAATGTATAGCCTAACTGAAGAATACAATCAATTCAAAAGAATTCAATTACAATCAAGATCAGCATCCTGTGAAACATTTGGACAAATATAGGATTTTTTATGGGAATGATCTTTCGAAAAAGTCCTTTATTTAGAAAAAGCTGGTATCAGATCTGAATATTCTAAAACTAATTTTATTATATCATTATAAGGATCTAATTTGAATGAGGAGACTGATTAAATGTGTAAAATCCGTCAGTTGTTTTCTGCACATTTATTTAACATGAAGCTTACTGAAGGTGGGAGCAAAAAATCCGAGTAAGAACACAAACATGAAACCAGTACATAATATTGAAGTTACAAAGCAGGTTAAATACCAAAAGGCTTGTGTTAATGCTTCAGTGTGATGTCAATTTACATATGCACATCATTTGGATTTCTGGACAGTTTTCATTTTCGATGGAACTACCTTGTCAAAATATTGTGAATAACTACCATCATAAACAACTTACTTGCCAACATATGAACCCCCCAAAAAACTGAACATTCTGTGATTTGTAACAAGTGTATTTTTAGTAATGAGGCAGTAGATGTAGGCAAAATTCGGTGTAGTACACGTTTAGAGAGAATCCCGACATTTCTTCAAAAGCAATGAGCTTCTGTGGCTTATATGAGGTGAAACCGTTGACAGCCTGGATAAACCTTAAATTAACAGCCACTTTCTATTAGATAAACTAGATGATTTAACTGAAAGGATTTCTAAATGACACATCAGCAGGATAAGTATTTTTAATGCTACATTAGGCAGTTATTGAGTAAAGAAAGACAAGGAAATCCTTCACTTTTTTAAAGTCATTATCATGAGCAAAGCCAAGGTTAACAACACATTTCCTTTTCCTTCTCCCTGGTAGTGACTAAATGGGCTCTTGTGTGAAGAGTGACAAGTTGAAGAAGTAGAGAGTGGCCACGCATGCTCGACCTCCACTCTAACCAAGCACCAGCCATTAACCTCAGCCAATCACAATGACCTTGCTGTCCGGCTAAGGAAGAGGATAATTGGCCAGTCGAGAGATGGGGTCTAGGGGGTGCTTGTGAATTACTGTCTAGGCAAGATTATTCCATATACTCTCAGTTTCTAAAATTTTGAATTTCAGTGCACAAAAAGGTGCAATTCCTCAAAAAAACTCTGCAGCAAATCAATTAAACAGTCACTACATCTTAACTACTCTAAACAGCTGCAAATAAATAACCACTGTTATTGGATAGTAATCAATAGAATACTAGAAAGACAGAAAAAAGTATTTTACTGCAAAAACTTGGAGAATGTCCGTGGACAAGGCGGCTCAACGTTAACGGCAGAAAAGAATAACAGCACTATTCTTCTGACTAGTGACAACACTCCGCCCTCTTGTTTGCTACCGGCTCACAAAACCGAGGTTCACAAATTCAGAGGTCAAAGTTCACCTCAATCCAGTCATGAAGCAAAAGTAATACTGCTACCAAAAACATTATCATTCATGTCCCACATCTTTTCAGCTTTAACTGAATTAGTTTTTCCACTGGAAATATAAATTTTACTATATATTTTTTTTAAATACATATTTTTTCCTGAAATATCAGAAAATTGTTTTCAGGTGTCTCTCATATCACAAGGGGCTGAAAATCCTAAATGTTATGGATATGCATTAAATTCTGGTCCCTCTTTAATAGAAATAAATGCTGAATTGTTGAAAACTTATACATATGAACATTCTGAATTATTACTGAAAAAGCAAGTAAAATTCTTCTGCTCTAAATCCTAATTTAGTTTGTGTATCACACATATTTCACTTTTATGGGCGGAGAATGTTTAAAACAGTGGGGTGAGGGAAGTCATAAGAAGAGAGGAAACATGGAAGAGAGAGGTATTATGTCCCCAGTATTGGACTATATGCCGTTTTCTGTCAGCTACATGAGCCCATGGGACAGCAGGTGTTGATTGGTGAATTTCTGGGCCACTGTTGCAAGGGTACCTGTTGTCACGCCATTGGACTGAGGCGTGAAGTTTGTCCCAGTGGAAAAAAACAAGAGAAGGTGTGAGGTGATTATAGGTTGAAGGGAGAGACAGAATGACAGAAAAAAAAAGAATAAAGGAATGAACAAAAAATATACATGGAAATAAAGAGAACATATACAAGAATGGAGAAAATACTGCTTCCTCATTATGTTGTTAGCCCATAATACTGGCTAAAACAACAACAAACAAACAAACAAATAAAACAAACAACAAAAAAAATGTATATAGACGAGTGTGTCTTTACACACCTACCCTAATTAAGCCGAGAGCTCAGAGGCTGAAGGTGCAGGGGAGTGGTGAGGGGTGAGGGTAAGGACAGGTTAATTGAACCTCCAGGGGGACGTCCTTTACATCTCACCTCACCAGCATCCATCTGAGAACCAGACGCAAAGAAATGGAATTATGAGCATGACATCACTGCCAGTGCAGATTCCCACAAAGACCCGACAGACTCGGCTGGCATGAACACAGATTTATAAGCCTGCTAAATCAAACGTCTGCCACGTCGAGAGATGAACACGTAACATTAGCTCTCCTAATAGCACAGTAACTATTGATCTGACCTAAGGAGCAGGGAAGAGGGCTTGTCAGGATGGAGTGAGAATGGAAAAGGTCAACAGGTTGCACCATTCTAATAGCGCCACCGAAGGGACATGGAGAGCACTCGTATACTACATCACTGGGGAGCGGATGATGTGTGGAGAAGGAAATGTGCAGGGTGACTAAGCACTCATTATTCCTCAGAGATGCACAAATCCAGATTACTTAAAAAATGTATCATCACATCTTTCAGTAATTTTTGGCTCATCAGTTAAAATAATGTGGATGGAAACTGCTTTGTTCAAAAAACAAAACAAATCAATAATAAAACTTTGTATTTGCCAGCATGATAAACAGTTTACCTGACGTCTTACTGAATACTTTATTATTTAATTAACCATTCTGGCACTAAAATATTGCTGAAGAATATGATGCTACAGTAGTGAAATTGCGATAAAGTCACAACACACTCTTCCGTGATTTGGCAGATATTTGTATTTTTATAACAACTGAAACTCAGTTTGGACAATTTTCAAATTTGCATTGAATCTATAAAACTTATAAATGTTTACATTGGGTATAGATTTTGTTTTTAATGTTCCCGTGTTTTCAACATTATTTTGTCTTTGGCATTATATTCTTCTAATGCATTAAATAAAAGTATTTTTGACCAAAATTTGTTATTATAATTGTTTCTTAAATCATGATAATATTTGTTGTCAAATCCATCACTCTTAAACTGAGCTTCATATTAGTTGTAAAATATTTGCTTGTAATATGCACATGTATTTAGAACAGCCTCAACACTCCTTTATAAGAGCCCTAACAAAGCAGTCCCTTAGATGTCTAACACAATGGAAAAAGTAATTAAATAAACAAGCTGATACTATAAAAGGCAATCAACAGCAACATATGCTTTAGAAGATGGATAACAAGATGGATGCATTAGTGTGGATTTGCCTCAAGTATGGGTGGGCAGTGTGGATCTCTAAAAAGCTCTTTTATAGGTTGAAAAGCTTCATCGTTCTCATCACTCTTCATTAAAGCAATGAGATTTATTTAAGCCATTGTTCGAATATTTAATAATATGAGTATCTCAGTGTGACTTTGTGATGTTACATGCTGAAGAGGACTACAATGGACTTGAAAGTCCAGTTAAACAAGACATCTGCTAGAAGAGTTGAAAGCTTTATCAGGACCTGGGGCATGGTGCTGTGGACAGCTCCACTCATACTCACAGTGCAGCTGCTTCACAGGCAGAACCAGGGATCTAGGACACAGACTAAAATACATAATTGAAGCCTGTCAAAAACTTAAAACCAAGATATACGACAATCAATTAATTCTCCATCTTTTGAATGAAAGGTCTTGGCTTCGTGTCAAAACAAAGATAGCCAGTTATACCTGAACAGATTAGAATAAAGTAAAAGGCAAGAATATATTACTTGAGAGAGGGAAAAAAAGAAAGCCAGAAAACATACTTCTGGTTTGGCAACAGCTTTTCTTCCCCTTCATCTTCTTTTCTTCCTTAATCCTCGCCTTGAGGCATTCTGTGCAATCAAGCGCACTATTACACGGCAACAATTAGCTAGACTGTGGAAGCTGGCACCTGGTCCAAGGCATTCAGTGGCTTTCAGCGGCAGCTGACTGTACAGCCCCCCTCCCCACCAGGTGGTCCTCCTTCAGTGACATTAGCCAGTCACTCTAGGGTTAATCAAGAGCCTGCTCAGAACAAGTATGCCTGCATGGAGCTCATTTAGTTAGCTGCTATGGACAAGGTTTTAAATGGGACAACAAGACAATGAACTTTTACAACTTGTTGTTAAAGACAGCTGATAATATGAGAATGTTGCTATACTTGTCAACAAAATACACCATTTTGAACAAAGCCTTAATTCAACTCAGGACAGACCATATGAAGACTTGTAGAGCTCCGCCCCTGAGCTATAAAATTCACTCCACTTTTTATCGGCAATAATGTGCAACACTGAAAAACGGTGCATATAGTTTTTTAATAGAAGTTTTAGCTCATCTGGGATGCTGGATAAATGATGAAATGTTTGTCGACAGGATATGCGAGGACGAACACAGTTAGAAGAGGAAAGATTCTCGGCCTGTGCTGGAGGGACGAAGAGCTTTTGAGATCGGAAACAAAAATAAGAGGGGGTTACTGCTTTATATGCTGAAAATTCTAACAAAGCCTATGGTATCCTCAGCTTGGGGCTCTGTGCACTGAGCATGAATAACACAATCTGAATAACAATGGCTATAGATTTGTAGGGTCTCTCAATACTAATTAGGGGCTATATGCACTGTTTGTTGCAAAGATGTGCACAGTGAAATGAGATGCTAAGTGCTTTATTTCAGAAACAAATCGCACACCTTGCAATCCAATGAAAGAAACTAAAGAAAGCCTTTACTACTGGCCACCAATTGTTTACAAAAAGTTCTAAGATGTTCCTGTTGATGTCTGTGACAGAGAGGAAATGCTTTGTAAATAATAATAAATATATGAATAACGTAGTACCCAATTATTTTCACACATGGTTTATGGTACGAGTAAGAACACCGGCTGTGTTTCTCTTCATGCCTTTACACCCCAGTGTGTAGTTAACTCAACAGAAACACAACAAAACTCCAAGAAAATCAATGATGCATTGCAGCCTAGGCCTCCATTGTATCTCTTAAGCAACCTACTGCAGTGTTCTACTTCAGAATGTAAAGAAACTCCATTTCCACATCAAAGACCACCTCTGGTGTTGAGAAGGGCTGGACAAAAGCATGATACACACTTTTATGTTGTGCTCTTGTTTTCTGCTGTTGTTTTGTTTATCTTTCAATGCAGAGGACTCCATTTTGTACAAAGATGCAAATGGTGAACATAAGGACATCTTTTAGCATAATACAATTATGTCCAGTGTGTGGAGGAGCCATCGCTGCCTTTGAACTATATAAAGTGGCATTAATGCAGAACTTATAAATAATCAACTAAACCCTCCTCTTTTAAGATTGTCAGTAATGAGAAACTGAGAGAGCCACAGTCTTTAAACAAACAGCGCTCAAAGAACTGTGTTTGCAATTGAAGAATCTGCTTAGTCCAAATGAGACTAATGAAAATGAGATCCAGATGAGAAAATCCAAAGTGTACATTAGTCTTCTAATTATTCTATAAAAATATAAACCTTTGATTTACATTTCTAGCATGACGCCATTATAGAGAGCAACTTACATTATCTTTTTTTAATACAACTGAACAATTGAGGGTTAAGGACCTTGCTTTGACTTGCCTGCCTAATTAGGACAATGTTGCATAACACTGAATAAAAGAATAGCTAAATAAAAACAAAAACAATTTGTATGAATTATATAAATGAGAAATGTAATCTTCAAAATACACAGAGCGGTCTTCCAGGTTGTAATATAAAAAAATTGTGATTAGAGAAAAAACAGAACATAATACCTTTTACATGGCAGCTGACATTTTTGTGACATTTAGCGAAAGAATTGGATATGTGTAGGATAAGCAAGGATAAGCTAGCAGTGCTGTGCTCTATTCAGGCCCAGCCTGGTGGGACAGAGTGCAGACGCCTGCCTGGAACCGAGGAGACTGAATAGTAATCAGTGTGGAACTGATAATGAATGATTGAAGGCTCTTTCTCAGCATTGGAGAATTTCAATATCACAAGAGCCCTAGAGGCAGGATTCTTATCAGCACAAGCCTCAGACAAAGGAATCCACAGAATAGGAAATGTGCTTAAACACGGGCCAGTCGTGAATTGACCAGGCCGATTAGCAAGAGGAAAATCAGAGAAAGAGAAGGAGAGCACACACATACGCCTAGAGACACTAGAGGTTTCTAAGGACGCGTTTTTTTGGAATGAGTATCACATTGAGGATAGTGTTGATGCTGCAAGTAATTTTATCCTGATAAGAAAGAAACAAAACAGAACAAACCAAAACCACAGTGCCAGTCATACTTTTACAACCACAATCACACTCAAACATCCTCTCACACTTCCAAGCACACCTACACTCAAATACTGAAGCTTGCCGGAATTTGCTCATTATCACTGTGTTTAAGCAGCAACACATAAAGACAGACCCGAGAAATCCCATAGAAATCTAATCAATGAGGACCTCCGTTGTATTCATGGGAAAAAGACCACAAAGCAACATCCATTTGGATAACCTGAGGAGACTAACAGCTATATCCCAGTGTTAGCAGTCTGGCAGGGAGGAGAAAGAAAGTTCATTAATTAAAGAAAGCTTGGCCAGACAGATGGAACGACTAGCTGGATACTAATTACTCGGAGAAGACAAGAAGGTTTAACACTCCCCCTTCGCCTGCTTTACCATCAATCACAATTAACTTGGCTCCTAAACGGTCACCTAGCTCACTCAGCTAAAACAAGCACAAGGTTCATGCGCTCTCGACATGACTGGCTGTGATTTATTATATTAACCACAGGGATGTTACTTTTTCAGAGTAAAAGCGTATTATTAGAGAATGTAGTTTGTTATTCTCTTATTACATAAAAAATACCATATTATAGAATAATAATAACAACACAATTATTCCCCTCCAAAGTACACACAGGGAAACACTCGAACTGAGGCAAGTGTGAATTAACAGACTCATCCTTCATGCTTAAGAGGTGATTAAGTAACGTTTACCCAGCTCGCCTGTGTGCTACTCCTGAGGGAGCAGTAATAATGGAGTGAGTTCAAGGTAACTCTACCCCTTCATGTCCACAGAATTCCCCATACTAGAGGATCTCACCCAGAGCTAGCCACACCACCCCCTCACAACCCTGCCAGACCACAGACAGCTGTCAGGCACAAACGCCTACTGGAGTTCACTACTTTTGAGGGAGGGGCAGGAGGGTTGGGTGGGGCTGATATTTAAAGGCACAGTCTAGGACTGTGTACCACAGTGGGTAGGAAGAATCACTTGTATCTTCTGAGGATGCGGTCAATATTAGAATAACTACAAACACACTATACTGTTAAACGATTGTGATGAGTGGCGATGAAGGCCAGTATTTGATCAAGATGAAGAGTGGTACAAACACACACAGCTCCATTGTATCCATTGCCACATACCAGTCACGTAGTTCTGGTGACGTGATCTCCACCTTTGTTTAATGCGTGTGTATATGTGTGTGAATATGTGTGTGTGTGTGTGTGTGTGTGTGAGTGTGTGAGAGAGAGAGAGAGAGAGAGAGAGAGAGAGAGAGAGAGAGAGAGAGAGAGAGAGAGAGAGAGAGGTCATTGTTCGAGGCCTCATGAGCAGAAGGAGTTTTAGAGAGAGAGAGAGAGAGAGAGAGAGAGAGAGAGAGAGAGCAATAATGCTATGAGTCATTCAGCATTAGAGGAGTGTGAGAGAGAACAGAGGGAGGGGAGAATACTTGTGCATTTCATATGAAGCAGCAGCTATTCGCCATATGCCATATGGGGCTGAATGACTCTCTAGTCAGGGCTGGGCATGACAGCCCTGTGGATGAGAGCCACACACTTCTTAAGAATATGCATCTGTGTGTGTGTGTGTGTGTGTTTGAGAGGTCATCAACCTAAAACTGAACCTATAGACCCTCTTGTTGAGAGAATAGCGGGGGCAGAGTATATGAATGTGCACTAAGGTTGTTTTGAGGATAAATGAAAAAAAAAAAAGAGTGGGAGGAAAAAAGTGAGGGGATTGGAGGGGGCTGTTTTGGGGTATGGGGAATCTGAACACATTTGATATTGTAAGGAGCCTCTGGGAACAGCTGGTGAGTTGGGAGGAGCAGGGAGGCAGGCAGGAGGGGGAGAGAAGCCAGTGTACTGGAGTGAAAATGGGATTAGAGTCACCACACTGTGACTGGGTGGGGGCACTGGACTCTTAACTCACACAGGCCTGCCTTAGACATTCTACCTATAGGCACTAAAACCAAACTCCACAGAGTATTGTACATTTGATACGGTAGATAACAATTGAAATATTTACTTAACCCCTGCAGAACAGATTTCTATCAGTCAGTAGAATAGCATTAGATCATTCCTATATCATTTCTGACCCAAAAAAGGTACTCATATTTTTGAAAAGGAA
Organism: Tachysurus vachellii; assembly: GCF_030014155.1. Taxonomy (NCBI): domain Eukaryota; kingdom Metazoa; phylum Chordata; class Actinopteri; order Siluriformes; family Bagridae; genus Tachysurus; species Tachysurus vachellii. The sequence goes on from NC_083469.1 coordinate 14,800,371, forward strand.
AATGTGCAAGTCTCTGAAAATGATCATAAATACCCACCGGTAGATAAAAGCTAAGGCTTACCAAGTAAGTCATGAACCTCTTTATAACTGATTAATGTCGAGATTAGCAATAAAGAAAGCATCAAGAAAAGGTACTACTATTTAGTAATAGCCCTCCTCCTTCTCATCCTCCTTCTGATGAGCGCTAAAAGCTGGAGCTTGCATGACTGGCGATGGGTAGGAACAGATTATAGTTATTGATTGGTGCCTGGAGCTGGATCTGACTGAAGAAAAAAGGAAGAAAGGGCCTGAGCAGGGAGTGAGCGAGGAGAGAGAAAGAAGTCAGGAAACATGTTAATACCATCGATTACAGTCAGCAGGGAAGCTAGAGAGGGAAGCTAGACTCACCAGGTCAGTGAATCTCAGTCTTACCTCTTAAATCCCCACCTGACCACTGCTCCAAGCCCCATGGTAATCACTTCCACTGTCTGACATCATGACAGAGAGATCGTCCTCAAAGAGTCTCATGAATATTCAAAAAAATCATGAAACCAATAAACAAATATTCTAAATAAATAAGTGAATCCAGAAATTAACCTGAGTAAACACAGGTATGGCATTTGGTATGGCAGGTCATGCAGGTATGGCATTTATACGCATTTAAATGAAGCTTATTCACAGCATATTATTCAGTATCCCAGAAAACCCTTCGATTCTTTTAAATGTATATATTTTTTTGCAATACACTTTTTTATTTCTGGAACATCTTTCTTCCTGGACATCTGGGAGATGAATTTTAAGATTATGAGCCCTGTCCACTCACACTTGAAAAAAAGGATCTGGCACGCCAGACTTCAAACTCACAGCAGCTATTTTTTTTCAGTGGAGCTGAATCAATAATAGATGACACATTATGTGTGATTTGAAAGGGCTGTGTAATACAGTGTCAGCAGGAGAGAGGCTTCTCTGTCCAAAGAACTCCCACCAGGTCCTCTGGAATAACACTACTTCTTTGGCTGCAGCAACCTGAGAACAGCATCACAGCACAAGGTGTGGCACAAATATACGCATGAGCAAGAGCACACTGAGCTACACAAATGCACAGACATGGCATGGGGCAGTTTAGGGCAAGAAGGTGGACTGTGGTGCACCTGGCCAAGTGCTGGTGGCCATTTCTCCACAGCCCATCCAATTAGATGTGAGTGATGGTGCAGCAGAGAGGTGGGCTGCTGAAGGCCTCTCCAGAGCAGCACCTGCTTTTATCAGCCTGCACCCCGAGCACAGCCTCTCCCTTTGAAGAAATATTCAGCTAATTACCTTCGAGCACTGTCGCACAACAAGACAGTAGATTGCACGGACCCCGGCCATTGTTAGATGAGGAAACTCCAGAGGAGATTTCATCTCTGAACAAATACAGTCGCCTTTCAGTGACAAAGCCAAGATTATTGTTCCGAACAGCGGTGGAGAAAGAGACATAAGGCAAGAGAAAGAAAATAAAAGAAAGTATGACGAAGAGGCAGAAATACTGAAAGGGGAAAGAGCAAAGGAGGCAGACAGAGATAAGGAGAGCAAAAAAGAAGCTCTGAGTGGATAGGTCTGTGGATGTGAAAAAGGTACTGTTCAGCAGCTGTTTCTGCAAAGAACATGAGTCACACAGTTTAATTATTCATTAGAACAGATCACGCCTTTGTTCAAAGCTGTGAAAAGTGACCATCTTTTTGCCCTGTAATTCCCCTTTTTCAAGAGCCATAAGAAAGAGAACCATGGTGCATACGCTGACTGAGAAAGGGAAATAGGATAAAGGCTGAAACCTGCTTCATATAATTTGTTTCTGCTTAAACCCTATTAAACTAGGAAGTCCATAACATTTTTTTCCCCAGATCCTACATCCATACCCTTCTTATTTTTCCTAACTGGGGTTAAATAAATTCTGAGATGTGCAGAATGTGCTGAAAAGATACAAGCTCTGGTAGAGTGTCAGTCGAGACTTCACCGCCCTGCTGGCATTGATGCATGTGGACCGTACGAGACTCGGCAGCAGCGTTCCTGTAACTATTGCCCCATCAAAAAGTGGGCCAAAGAAAGGGACCTGAGAAAGGAGGAAACAGTTTTGATTTAAAGAGACCGGTCACTGTGAAATTTTTTATTTTTTTTTTCCATTTCAAAAAAACATTAACTTATTTGAGTGAAGAGCATGAACACTTAAAACAATGCAGATTATAACGTCAGCTTAGCTGAGATAATGATCACTCTATTTTTGCTCTATGACAATTACACATCCTCATATCCAAAGAAAATCAATAAGCATGACAGACCAAAATGACTCCAGTCAATAAGGAATGCTGCACTTCCCTCTCTCAAGGCTTGTACTCATTGAACACAGCATTGAGTTATTTGTCTTGGCACTGATGCAGCCAAGGGAATTTCATCAAGTGCAACTCTGCCTTCTGTGCTTTTACGGATGCTTTTACCACTGTGGCATGGCAGGATAATTTACTGTGTATTGTTTTTTTTCATACTTGCTTTCATCATTGCTTAAATTGTTTTCAATTTGAAATGTATGTGAATCTAACAGCGATTGTACATTTGCTATCTAAAAGCTCCCCAAATGTACTACTGTGTAATTCAATTAGGCTTGTAGAGAAATTATCAGTGGCCCTACGTTAGTCACTCATGAAGCTTTTGACCTGTCTGATGTCCAAGCATGCAACAGATGTGTGTGTGTGTGTGTGTGTGTGTGTGCTCATACAGTCTGAGTGAACGGTAAAGATGAAAGCTAGTTGGGCAATGATGAGAGCAGCAAGCCGACAGTGCAGTAATGGTCTCAGGTATGGGAGGGGGCATTTATGGATTCTTCAGTTGAGAAAAGCATGCAGTGGAGGCAGACTAACAGACTACTGAGTCAAGAAACACAAGATTACAAATATATAGTTCTAATTATTTTGAAATATATACATGTTTCTATATTAAATAGTAAGGTATTAAAGCTTTGCCCATATAATGAGCATTTATTATATATTAACCTTCCATGAGAGAGCCTTCCACCTTCCAATTAATATCATCCATGAAAGCATGCAACATTTGGACACGAACAGTGGACATACCTGTGGTTTTTTCATGATCTGAATAAAGAACATGTGGTTCTTCATTGGGTAGATGATGATGAGTACATCCCCAAAGTCAGTAGGGATGATGCCCCGCCGGTAGTCCCTTGTGTGCTCGGACCACACAATGTGCACTTCATCATTTCCCAGATGACGAAGCTAGATACATGAACATGAGGAAAAATCAACATGAGGTATATAAGTAAGGACTGAAGAGACAGCGATCAAAACATATTCAGTCAACTGGTGTTTTGATGATTGGTGGTGGAGACCGACATCTAATATGCTGCTCCAAAATCTCTCATTGGTGTTAATTTATGTTTTCACACTTTTTTGTGTTGCTAGCTACTGGAAACAAAAACATGGGTGAACCTTAAGATTTTCACTGATCCAGTTATTAAAATGGTCAAACGACTCTCTCAAACAATGCGTTTACAAGTTTTGATCTCTTAATAGCTAGTGTCAGATCTCCAAACAAATCTGTTATTCTCAGCTGCATGTGGACAAAGATGTTTTTTATAAGAGTGTGAAATAAGTGCCCGTTGTCTAAGACGATATTTAACAGTCCTTGAGTCGGGCCAACTGCCAGCTCATCTTTAATAATCGCTTAATCCTAGTCACGTTCACGGTGGAGCCTATTTATAAAGTGCATCCTGGATTGAACACTAGTCCACTAGAACACTAGTAACCTGTACATTAACACTCAGACAGTTATTTGCATCAATGTGCAATTCATCTATGAAGAATTTTTTTCTTAAATTCATAATAAAATAGTGCCAGGTTTAAAAGCTATAATTTTGCAGATAGTTGTTGGAGATTGTTATTGGAAAGAATAATTGACATATGTGAAAGTGACTAATACTGACAAAGAGGTTAAATTTTAATAATACTAGACTCAAGAAGCATTACAGTATATTAGAAACACCTGTACAGCCAGTCATGTGGCAGCAATGCGATGCATAAACTATACCAGCCTGTAGCTTCAGGTAATGTTCATATCAACCAGATCAACAGAATGGGGAAAAAATCTTAGTGATTTTGATGGTGTCAGACAAACTGGTCTGAATATCTCTGTTGATCTCCTGGGATTTTTCAGTCAATAGAGTAATAGTGCAATAAAAAAAAAAAAAAAAAAAAAACATCAGTAGTTCTGCAAACAGAAATGCCTTATTTGAGCTGACAGAAAGGCTACAGTAACTCTGAAACCGACTCTGTACAATTGTGTTGAGCAGTAATGCAGCTTAGAACCTTCGAGATGGATGGCACATAACAGCGGAAGACCACTTCAGGTTCAAGAACAGAGTCTGCAGCACACTCACCCAAATCTTCATTCCTTTATGGCGATAATTCACCCTCTTTTATTGGCTACATTTAACATGATGATGCACCCTGTCACAAAGCAAAACTGGTTTCATGAACATGGCAATGAGTTCAGTGTTCAATCGCAGAATCTGAGTTCAGTGGAACACCTTTGGGATGTGGTAGAACGAGAGATTCACAGCATGAATGTACAGCTAAAACATCTACAGGACTGTGTGATGCAGACATGTCAACATGGAACTGAATCTCAAAGGAATGATTTAACATCTTGTGGAAACCATGCATGAGGAATTGAGGTTGTTTTGAAAACAAAGGGAGAAACTACCCAGTATTAGTACAGCTTTCCTGATATTGTGCACAGTGAGAGTATATGATCATGTTTGCTGTGACTGACATACATTTTTATCAATTGTAAATTCTACTAAGTCTATTAAACACAGACTTTCTAACTTATCGTCCAGTAGCCATGTGTGATACTTTAAAAGCACTTTGGCCTGATTCAAAGAACACATTAATGATTCAATTTCCACCGGATACCAACAATGTGGACACACACTAACAAGACATGATTATAAAAATTTGTTTTGAAGAAGCACTAATTTTAGGTTTGCAAAAATAGCCCTACATCTTGTAACAATGTTTTCAAACGTAGAGGAAAAAATACACTTAAGAGATTGGATTGTAATGAGGCAATTACAGATTAAATTTACTGCTCTGCCTGTCAAATTGCACACATTTTCATTTTATATTAAACTAGAAAATACGTTTCAAGGAAATATTTTTTTCTAGTTTGTACTCCGAGGTACGACATCAATTACAAAACCAAATGTCAGCGAATGTATTAAATTGTAATCCAAGCTCGCATATACAGCATAGTTTATATTAGCATGAAACAGTAATTAAAACATATTCTTTTTTTTAAACCTGTGGAATATTTAGAGTGCCCTTGTAATGTTGAGTATGTAGTACGAATGACAGGGTCAAACATGAGGCAAAAGTTTAATGACTTATTTTGTTTATGGCTTATGATGTTTAAATTACTTTAACTTAATTTATATATTAATTTGAACACAAATGGTTAAAATGAACAGAAAACAAATGAAAGCTAAGGTAGGTTCTTTTGATAGGCTGTGGAACATCTGCCAATGCACTAGCACCTAATGAGCCATTAGCAAAACATGCCCTCTCCACCAAAAAAATGCAATTACTACATTTTCCCCTAAGCCCTTAATTATGCTAATAGCCTAGAATTAAATAAATCCACAACAAGCTGATTGGGCCAGTGTATGCTGATCCATTTCAATGACAGCAGAAGAATCAATGGCATGTAAATAGGTCAGGGGAAAGAGAGGAAATACACAACATGCTGTACACATATTAGAGATTCCAACTAAACTGAAATGTGCCAGGTGTTAAAGGCAGCATTGTGATGATGCATGATTAGGATGACTAGTGCTGAATAATAGTGGAAAAAGACAGATTTGTTAATATGAATACTCTGTATTATTAGCCTCATTTAACCCTCACCTAGCTTCATTTGTAAGCATGAACTGTGAACACATACAATATACAGTCAAACAAAAAAGAGATATGCAAGGCCCAAATACTGCAATTTTCCTTCTGTTCTCTAACATGCTGACTCTATGATGGAAATCGGCTTGTGTGTGCAAGTGCATGTGTGTTTGTGAGTTGTGTGTCAGGCTGACCGGCTGCCTCCGACAGGCCGTGGCCTTGAATGGCTGAGCCCTTCAAATAACTGCATTACTAGCACAGCCAGCTGCTCTGCCCACTGCACAAAATTGAATTCAGGAATTCCTCTCTTATTCCTTTCTCCTTCTCCCATCTTCCCCTCCTCCTGACTCAAAGTTACATTTGTAATTTAGAGGGTAACTTCCTGCCTGGCTGTGGCTGATAAAGCAGAATTATTACCCCCTCCCTCTACACCCTTGCCGCACACACTCACCTCCTGCTTACAACCAGAGAAGGAGCAAAGCAATTAAGGGGCCCAAATGAATCCACCACAGCTTACAGCACACACCCTTTCACCATGAGCTCTCACACACAGACACTGAACCACGCCTCCAGTGGATGTGTTGGGCTGGGGGAAAATCGAATGTGCCTGAGACAGACTAATAAAACACTAACAGTGAGTCGTGTCAATGTGATCTTCCTGATGAATCTCCTCTCTGTGGGTGCGCACATGATCAGATTGGCAGCATTCGCAAAGCAGGAGCCTGGTGGCTCATTTCGCCAGTGCTAACGAGCTAACGCCTGTCGATCGCTACCCCGCCAACTCGGGCGGAATTTGACAGCAGGGCATCTAGCAGGACCCTGGCCTTGGCACAATGACTTAATGGGATGATCGGGGCCCAGGTCACAGCACACACAGGAATCGAGAGAGTCAGAACCATTACTGAGGCAGGACATGACTACTGCTCTCTTCGGCTCTACAGTGCTTCAGCTAACAGCAAGCCCACAGAGCCTGGTAATCAACAGCACAGCCACAGAGTCACGCCTTACGTGTGCCTGTCACATGCTTTGTGACACTAATCTACTATCAGCCTAACAGTTCCCTAGATACACCAGGCAGTCTTGAAAATTGTATGAATATGTAAGTAGAGGCAGGAAAATATAGCATGATTAGTTGTGTCAAAACATATTAGGTTAAAGTAATTTACCTATGTAATCACAATTTACTTTGAATATCAATGAATAAAGGTGGGATGAGCAATACCTTTTTAGTTATAGAGTCATCTGAGTCAGAGGGCATACGTGTGGACACATGAAAGATGACCTCCACGTTTGAGGTAGCGTAGTATGGTGCAGTGTTTCCTGTGCTGCCATTCCTCTGCAAGCCTCCCATAAACCCACAGTGAGTAGCCAGGTCCACCTGGGAGGATTGAGACAGGACAGAAGAGTGTGTTTGAGTGTGTCAGTGTAAAAAACAAAAGGGACAGATTTAATGTCGGATTTGTACCTCCCATCCAAGCCCAGAGACAAAGTCCTCATACGCTTGGCTTCCCTCAGTATTGGACAATATAGAGCACTTATCCTCCTGGCCTTCACCAATGTAGAACACAGCAATTTTGTGTGTCTCTCGACTGAAACACAGAGACACTGTAAAATTACTGACAATACATTTAGCATGACATTATGACATGATATTTTAAATATAACAAAATGAATACCCTGTATATGGCCCAAATAATTGACCTAGAATCTAACTTGTAATATAATAACATCCCATTGTATGGTGATTATAGTTATTTACAATGAATTATTATTTGAATTTTGAATTATTTCCATTTTACCTCTGCCTGGATAGTGATAACTATAAAAAATATAATTAAATAAAATCCCATGAATGTGTGAGTAAGTGGCACAATTTTAAATATTAAAATGTCTTCTACATTGCTGATCAAAAGCAAAGGTGTGTTAACCCCTTATCAGTATACTTAATAAATAAAATGATAAGAAAAATAGTGTACATTCAAGCAGATAAAAATATAGTAAGCAAAAAGGTGCGACTCGTAAAATGAATGAACGTTTTATCTGTGCAGTCCTCTTCTCCATCATTTGAGCAGTGTTGCTGTGGAAGCACCATGCCCTTGCACTGTGATGCTCGGCATGCTCAGACAGCGGTTGCTATGCACAGGGCAGGTATGCGCACAGGGAGAAAGTTTGGGCCGATCCTGGGGGTATTCTTTAATAAGCCTCTGTAATTAGCCACTCTGAGTGCCTATTGATCGCTGTGGTTTGAGGAGTGCTGAGCTGTGTTCTGCCAGAGATGGGCAGGATTAGGCTAGTAGGGGGTTGAAAGAAAGGGGTAGCTAAGAGTGGCCTTAAGACATGTCTCACTAATAGTGCTCTTAAAAGGATTTAGCCACACTGGGTATTGAACTAGCTGAATTTTTCACAAAATGCATGCTGTAATTAAGACTCTGAGCAATCGGCATGGCACAATAACGCATCATATAAAATTACAGCTTTACAACTGATTTCAGGTCAGCTTCACCAATACAGTAATAAGGTAGTTCCATTTTTGTGTTTTATCATATCTGTGCATGGTTTAGCACTTTCCAGTGCAACTGTGCATAGATAATATAACTAGTCTTTGTTCACAAAGAGTTGGTAATTAAAGCTAAAAACTTGCATTCCATTTGAAACCTAATGAAGCACTTAAAGATGAGTATGAGAGCATCTAAAACGTACCACTGCCTCGAATCCAAATTCTTCAGTTCTCTTAAGAGCTTTGAGTTCTTCTTCAGCAGATGAAAGCTTTTTCTGAAATTAAGAAAATGCAATCAAGACGATACCGCTACATAATTATTTCATGCATTATTTCATGCTCTCTTATCTACGTTGTCCTCTCAAAACTGTTCCAGTGAAGATAAGATTTACAACATGGCTGACATTGACTGCATTAAAAACAACTGGTTGCATGGTTTCTGATAATTATAGCACAAAAACAAAACTCATGCCATTTATCCACAGGTGGTCACTCAACACTAGCAGTGGTGTATTCTTTGCATTAAATAGCAAAAGTGGAGCAGAATGGAAACAACAAGACTGCTTTGCTTTGGCACAGAAGCCGAGAAGCTGAATGGAAAATGGAAGAAGTGGCTGCAGATTACAGTTGAAGATGTGGTATTCTAAGCTCCTCCATGGGTTAATAATCACAAAAACATAACATTCAATATCAATTAATGAAATTTTTTTTTACAAAAACATGCTTTAAATTAAACAATCTCACACCAGTGGTAAAAGTGAATTATACTACACCACTGGGCATATACCTGCGGTCCCAGGAGTTCATGCCAAGCTCATTTAGCAAAAGGCGGCAGAAATAGAATGGTGCTTTGGGCTCCTGGTGTATGGGCTCCTTCTGACTGACTGCTCTGACACTGGGGTCTTCATTTCGTCTGCAGTTGAGCTCCTCCTCTTCTTGCTGTGCTTGTCTGTGAATAGCCTCCATGATGGCACCCTCTGTCTCTGGGTTCATGCCCACAGGTGCTGGAGCTGGTTGTGTGAGTCTCTGCTGAGGCTGAGGCAGGCACTCTGGACTGCTGTGGCCCAACTCCTCCAGCAGCTGGTCCAACACATCCAGACTATCCTCAACCTCCAGCTCTGATGGACATCTACTGGCCTGAGATGAGGTCTGCTTGGAGGAAGTGGATGAATTGTTATTGTGGAGGTGTGAAGGCTCATCCACGGTGCTACTACAGTGCAAATTTGATCTGTCTAAAGTCTTGTAAAGGACACCGCCATCCCACGAGTACTTCCCAGATATGTCCCGCACAATCACTCGCACCTCAGATGAGTTCTCTTTGGAGTTTGTGCTTGAGACAGACATTGGATCGGCAGGAATCTGCAGGTAAGAAACAAGTGTGCTGTCGTTGAAGACAAAAAGCTGAAGGTTGGGGCTCTTGAAGACCTCTGAGGAGAGTTCAGATGACTCCACATAGGGGTTGTCATGATTTTCATTAACCATGCTGTGCAGTAGTGCAGGTCCACCGCTGAGGGGTTGGTGCCCCAAATGGTTGACGAGGTGCGTCATTATCATTCTAGCTGTCAGAGGAATCAACTCCATGTTCCTTCGCTTCTTTTCTGCAGTATAAGTATAATGATTATGTGCAAGCGCAAAATGTACAACTTTACAAAGTAACAAAAATAAAAGTTTTAATTTCAATTAATTTAAAAATCAGTTCAATTCTGGATAAAATGTATATTCCCTGCTGTCTGCTCATGATGATCAGATTCTCTAATCATTTATAAAAAAAATAAAATAAAATAAAAATAATAAAATAAAAATAAAAAAGGAAGGGGGAAAAAAAAGAAAAAAAAACTGTTTTGCTTCAGCTCCAAGAGTCATGATACCAGCTATTAGTTCTAACCAAAAATCTCCCTTTTGTGTCATTTTTGTGTATCACTTTGCGAGTTTCTGGGTATCTTCAGACTGAATCAAAGACACCTTCAAAGGATCTATTCAGTGTCCACAATAAAAGGAAAAAAGTACTCAAAGAGCTGCACTAATGAGCATCACACCTTTTACAGTGAGCTCAACAGTACTCTATGAATAACAGCTATGCAAATGCTGAGGATGGCTCAAAGGGGAATTCTAGTGTTGTGAGTAGAGTGAAAAGGATGCTCACTATGACAGTGCCATCAATACCATCACTACCTTTAAAGCAAAAAGGGAAAGCTAGTGCACTGCATTAAGGACTTAGATGGCTTGGAGGTGAGCTAATCAATATGAATGTACTGGAATATTGCATTTAATTTATTCGTTAGCAAGAGTTGTATGTATAGTATACAAGTGAAGGATTCTGGTACAGGAAAAAAAATGCTTCTTCTATCATACTATCATAAAAAAGCGTGACTACTGAAAATAAGAAGCTCTAAAAGAACCATTTAAAAAAGTTTTAAAAAATAACCTAATGGATGGAACAAGGTCAAATTAAGGGGAACTAAATTCTAAAATAATTAGCATAAATGGACTGCTTTTAAATAGAAGACTAATGCATGTAGGTTCATTTCAGATACTGCTAGATTTCGCTAATAGATTTTAAAAAGGATTCAGTGCAATAAAATCCTTCTGGCATCCTGCATCCTTGGATAGGAAAATGAGACGATGTAGAAGCTTTATAAATACGGCACAACTCTCTTAATAGCTCATATAAATAGGTCATATAAATGCACACTTATTGTAATTATGAATATAAAAGAAATAGTGTACACAATAACTTGCCAGAGTTCTTGGGGGCACAGCTAAATCTAACTCATTAAGGATAACCCGAACTTACCCTCAGCCACTGTGAGAAGGTTGCCAAATTCCCCTGTGCTATTGTGCATAGGAGGGGGCTCAGAGTTTTTGACCTGGCCTAGTGTCAGGAAGGGGTCATAGTCTGTAGACAAATCTGCCAGACTCAGGAGGTAGTGGCTCTGCTGAGTGTGCAGGTTAGAGCCGGATACACAACAGTGGAGCACCTAAACAAATAGGGGAAAAAGACACTGATGTAACAGTCGAACACATTACAAGGGGCTCCAACAGAGACGCTCCAATTCACATTCTAACAGAGGCACATTCAATAGGGGCTCCAACAGCTACGATACTGTAACCTTATGCTCGAGCTACTGCACACCAAAGATTTGTTTATTTATTCGTTCAATTTATTGATTTATCATTTTGTAATTACAAAAATCCTCGTGTAGTAACAGGAGAGAGGTAGACTAAAGCTACTTAAAGTTCATATTTATAAAAATCACAACATTAGCTGAATAATAATAATAATAATAATAATACTACATGAGTCCATGAAAAAAATACTGTTTAAATCTACAATGAAAAAAATTGTTCAACATGAATCGTTTAATCAAAACTTTACTGTCACATAAATTAATCATAGAATTGTGATAAGATAAACAGTCTAATAAAGCTGCTGAGCCTTTTTAAATAAACAATATCATAAGATTCTATTTATTATTAATGAAAATTGAGGGATGTTTAATCAAAAGCAGCCAGACAGACCCTTATAAAACGTAAATACTGTTAGTGATAAGGTTTTTTAGCTAAGGTGCCTGATCTGTATAAAGTAACCTTAAAGGAAAATTATATTTTGAGCTCCTGATGGTATTTTGCCATTAAAAAACCCAACAAAAAAATAAACAAACAAACAGGATACACCCACAGGAACAGCCTTTAAAATTGAAACATTATGAGCAAATGTCGGCACATATGGATTATTCTCTCTGAGCCCTACAGTAGGCCACCATATGGAAGTGAGACTTTATTTACTGTGCTAAGCCAGAAACCCTATTCAGTGGGTTTTATGGACTAATAATCAATTTCTCCTGCAGTATGGTAGTGTATGAATGTGCTTAAACAGATGGCCATGCCTCTGTTGGCTGGATAAGATAAGACACGGTCCAGCACAGTTTATCACAGTGCCTGAACAGGGTGGCTTTGTTTGATTTAATTAAGACTTTATCCCTTTGGCTCAATCTCAAACACAGAACACATAAGCAAGTCCAGAAGATAAACAAACATGATCTGATACTGCTTAAAATCTATATTAAAAAGCTTTACTGATTTGCTATCTGATGTAAGCCACAAGATGTTACTACTTCATTATTTCAGAATTACCTGGAGACAGCAAATGTTTCTCTTCATGCCGTAATAATTGTGCCTGAACTTCTATAAGCATATAATGCTATGTGGACTACACAAGAAATGCCATAATGCACAGTCCCACAAGCCTACTAAATCATCTACAGTTATAATGCAGTGATGTGCACTGAATAGTTGCACTGCTGATTCTATCCAGAAAAACACAATGAGAACGGTGGATTTTTAGAGAAATGAGGCAGATGCTCTCCTAAGGGGTTGTTTGCTTGGTGACTAAGTGGTTGTAGTGCATAGCAACAGTGCACTGGACAAGAGCAGTGGAAGCTAATCAAACAGAGCCATTTGGAGCTTTATACACACTTCATTTCTTATGGATAAATTTTGTGTCTTTAGGAAAGAGCTAAATCATAGTATAGTAAGTAGATAAATAAATAAGGAATGCTTATTTTGTATTTTTGGAAGGAGTCTCCAGTGTCAATGGTTTGTAACAGTGTTAAAGCTATAACATGAAAAGTTTTCCTACATGATAAAGACAAGACAGAGAGCCTTGTGGTTTCTTTTTAACAAGCTGTATTTTTGCCTTATTAACTTAAAAGAAAAAAAAACATGGTAATGAGGGAATGATTGATTACAGCTACTATAACCTGTTATCACAATGTAATTGATAAGATCTAACCAGATACACGCTACACAAATATCAAATGGTAATATACATAAATGGATCTAACATGTACTTTAATAAATAACAAAGTATTTGTCGGTGCATACTGGTATTGGAAAATAAATACATTTCGGTGTTGTACCAGGTAACCCGGTTCACATCGAGCCACTGATTCAAGCCACTGATTATTTTGCTGTATCAGCACAAGCTGTCTTGTTTTATTCCATGGGTATTAGACTCTGAAGAACACTCAGCAGTTCCAGTACTGCAGGAAGTCTCAGCAGACATCATTAAAAAGCGTCATGGTTCACAGGAGAACACGTTTCTTTTTAATCCACTGTATTTGCATTGAACTAAAGTGTTCTTCGACCTTTTCTGCATTATTCTATACACAAAAGACAAATAAAAGCATGAGCTATAGTAAGTGCTTAAGACTGATTAATTAGAAAATAAAGTAAACCCACTGTGCATGTAATGACTATCTGCAAATGATTAACAGTCATATGAGTGAAGGGAGAAACTATCTACATTTATTTCGTCCATTTTTGTCCTTGCACCAGGTGCAGTTTCTCTCATATGATGATGAGTTGAATTCTCAAGTTCAGCATTCATTGGCAGGCTTATCAATTGAACAATAGGGTATTTAAATAATTTGGCCATTTTTTCCTCTGAGCATGACATCTGCACAAAGGTCTGCGGCCGACCGCATCTGCTCAACAGCAAGGGACTAATATGTCATTCACTCTGTGCCATGTTCTCTCATCAGTGTTTGATGCTTAACTATGAGCTTTCTATATTAGAAGACGGGACCTTTGTCTGCAATCAAGAAAGATTATAGCGCACCATCAAAGCATTGCAACTGATGCGCAATGGATTATATGGAGGCATTATAGAGGTAACTCACCCGGTATATGTAGTCCAACAGAGGTGTTTTGTGAGAGGCAGGATCATCCAGCATAGGCATGGTGATAGGCTCCAGTAAGATGGACAGTGGGACAGTCATGCACCAGTCAAGCAGGCAGAGCAGCAAGGATACCATTAACTACAGCATTAAAAACGGAGGGAAAATGTCCTCCATTTAGCTAAGTCACACAGAACCACACATTGCCAGTAAATTAGCAGAAGACAAACCGTTAGAAAGAAAGTTGGATGGAGGCAGAAGTTAAATAAATAAGCACTTCACATCTTTTAGAGCTCCTGTACCAACCTTTTTATCTGCCTCTACTGTTGAATGCTCAGCACTAGGCAGAAGGAAAGCTATCGTTGCTACAAAGATCTACAAAGGGAAGGAAACGAAAATCAGTCACTGTACCACAGTAAAAGCGGTAAATTACATCCGCATTTTGTCTATTCAAGAGGAGACCCGCATGCACATACTTCAATTATTCTTTTAGGAAGAGACTGCTCCAGTTTCTGCAGGTGCTGCCAGTGACAGATCAGCAGCTGAAAGATGTCACAGGCGACATGGGCCACAACCTTATTGCCAAACTGAAAGGAGAATGGGGGAAAGACTTTTCAGAAGCAAAATTTAGAGAACAAATATCTGTAATGTAACTGTTTCATCTCAGGAATTAATATTCCTGATTAAATCATATAAAAAAGATTTTTTTTCTGGATTTTATGGACTATATCTAAAATAATATTTCATTGCATGCTTTTAAGCTCGATAAACTAAATCATTACTCGTTAATCAAAACAAAATATAAAAGGGAAACTCTGCTCAGCTACAGAGATTTCAGTATAATGGACTTTGAATATTGCTACATACACAATTATCTGTAGAGCTGGGCTTTGGTCATTTGGAATTTGATTAAATTTTCTGGTAGTACATGAATGGTTTTCTAACCATGACCCGATAGACAATCTAATAGAAGACTAAATAGCGAAAGACAAAAAAAAAGATGCTTCAATAATCTTCTAGCTGCTTTTAGTGCTCTTAGAGGAAGGCTGCCTTTACCCACTACCTACTACAGTACCTCTTTTTTTTCCTCTATGTCAAGTTGTGCACCTCAAAAAGGTCGATTTTCAGGTGGGAGAGGGCATAAAATGAAAAAGCTTAAAATGGAATACATCATCTGAGTGTAAGTGGCTTAGAAATGATTGCACCATGTCCCTGCACTTTTTGTTGCTCTCAGAAACAGAGAAAAAGGAACAGCAGAGCTGCCTATTGTCCTCTCCCGGTATTCTACTAATCATGTGAAACACTGTACACATACACACACAAATGATATTAATATTAAGCCAAAAAGTCACAGTTCTCATAGTGGAGTCCACAGACAACAAGGGGTTCATAAAGTATAGTCAGTTGCTGTTATAATTCTTTTATAGTGGTTTTAATCACAATCAACCTTTATCAAAGGTTATATTTAGTTGTTGGAATTTTATAGTCATCACTGTTTCTGGTCAATTGAAACAAGTGGGTCTATAAATGAAGTAATGTGCCTAATATTTGCAGAATTTTATTATTTACTTAATCTACTTTAAGGGTGTTCTTTTTTTGATTTATTTGTTTGTTTATTTGTTTGATAAAGGTTAAAGAGGTTCCTGGCAGCAAAATGTTTCAGAAACCCTGCTATATAGCACCACATTGGGAAAAGCGTACTACAGAAAACACACTAACCTTTAAAGTGACACCAAGTACATTAATGGCATCATTTACTTGATGGTGTATCTTTTGCTGCCCCAGTTCCTCACACACCCAGAGACCCAGACTGCAGATAGCAACACACCTACAAACATACACAGACATGGCTTAACACACGCACACATTCACACGCTCTCTCTCTCTGTCACACACACCCCCACACATGCTCTCTCTCACACATACACACACCACAGAATATTGTAACCTTAAAAATAAATTATAATTAACATGGCTGAGTAATCAAATAATTTAAATGTTACATATATATTGTTATGAATATTTACAAATGGCATACAGGAATTAGACACAACAGTAGTAGAAAAGACATGGCACATTTTCAAACTAAATGACCACAACAAGGTAAATGCTACATCTTAGTACATAAGGGGGTTATTTTCTTTTTCTAGCAGTTTACAAATACATAATTTTCATTTTATCTAGAGTCTTTGGTACTCTTAAAAGAAATAAGGCAAACTTTTACCTGGCTCCTTCATTTGGCTCACTACGTGCCGTCTTCAGCAGGATGTTTACAAGGTAGTCCTAAAGACAGCAACAACATTCACATATGGCAACTAACCAAACAAAACAAGTGTACATGTGAAGGTAAAGACCATACTGCATACCTTCAAGTCGTCCTTGCCAACAATAATATCTTGAGACTTTGGTGCAGACTGCAGTGAAGGCATCTGCTCGTACAGGTTGGGGAAGCAGACCAGAGAGCCGAGCACTGTTTGAGCTTCAATCCTTGGAGACTGTTAAACAAATCCCTTTATTACTTTACCACACTTATATCGAATAAGGAACACGAGCACATTCATTTTTTCATTCTGTATAAAGACAAGTACTGTTGATAAGTTGAAGCTTTTGGCAGATACATTTTTGGAAGATAAAAAGCTACACCATTTTATACAGTTCATTTTTTGCTTTATCAACAACACTTCAGTCAAATCCTCTGGATAAAATAACTCTGCTGAATCAGTTAAATCCACTCGGCCAAATCAGAGGACAGCTGAAATCAGATCTCTAGTTAAATCAGATAGCACAGACGAATTGGATGAAACAGTCAAATCAGACGAGTCACATGACAAAGCCGAATCAGCCAACTCATCTGACTCATGTGAATTTGTGAGAAGTTTTATCAGACAATTTGACAATCAAAAATATCATATCTGCACTTCCACTGATTAAGCTTCGAAAGGTTTTCAACCTTAGATGTTGCCACAGCCTTGTACAGACACAAGATCCTTCTGAAATCCTTTATTAATTAATAAAGCTTAATTAAGTATAGTGATTCATTTACACAAATCACTACAGTGATCTCATTAGATTGTATATGTACATTTGGTAATGCTTAAATATAAAAAAAAAAAATGTTAAAAAACAGATAAATTATTTCTCCATTCAGCTTGTATTTCTAATGTCTTTGTAAGTGCACAAGTGTACACAGGACAGAGGCTTTGATACCTCAGTGTTGTCTGAGTTGAGGACACGAGCAGCAGCAGTGATGTAGTCCCTGACCAACATGGTGAAGCCAGGCATACCAAGGAAGAAGAAGCGTGGCGAGCACCACCTGATCATTGTGTTCAGCACATCCTAGAGGAGTAAGACAGGCAGACAGGAAAGAGTTAAGATAAAAAGCTTCATTTGTTATGTATGGTAAAAAACAGATCAGACTGCATAAAGCATATTTTTCTGGGTTTATGTGAGTAGTGTGTGCACCTTGTGTGCTTTCCACTAAAACACACTTTTAAAAAAGCAGACAACTGTACAATCACAACCTTTACATAACAAACACAAACAGAAACAAACAAAAACAAAGGCACAAACACACACATCCAACATGAATGACTGCTTTGTATATCTGAATTCATCTCCCTTGATTGAATTTTTTGTGCAGAAAGGTGGGCTAAAATGCATACAAAACAGAAAAAAAGGACATAACACAACCAATAAAGCATAAGGAGGAAAAAAGAGACCTGCTGAGATAAAGATGTAAAATTGGTGGAAGCGTTGACTTCACATGGACATTTTATGCTCATTTTGCAATAATTGACCTTTGCGATGCTGAGCAAGTAGTAGTAATTAACTGCCATAAAACTGCAGGATGATTACTCGAAATGAATGCTTTGGAGGAAGCAGCAATTCTGCCAAAGCGGCTCCATTATGCAGCTGTAAATACAGCAAACTCAATCAGAATGTAGTTTGTTTTGAAAAGGCACACGCAGACCTAGGGGGTGGGACTACTGACAATAGTCTGCAAAGAAACAGAGTGCTGGGCCTTTCAAAAACAGCTTTGCAATTCTTCCTTTAAGAGAGATGAGAATCTGGCTTACAGTACAACTGGAAGTACAAATTCTGAGATACTATTGAATATATTGTAATTCTTCCACAACTGGCTCTTTATTTATTACTTAAAATATGACATTAAGCAGACTAAGCTACTGTGTGGTGTTGATCAATGAGTTAAGTTGTCCAACATCTGCCTGATTTGTTGACTTATCTGTTCCCCTCTGTAATGCGTAACAGGCTTGCGATAAACATTAACCACAGACCCTATTCAAGCATTGCACCAATACATACATATCATAAGCAAATCTCTTTAACCATTTACTATGGTGTGACCGGCTTTTATGCCTCATCACCTAGATTTAGTTTATCCCCGTGTTGAATAAGAAATATAAGATTATAGCTTTATCTATGAATTATTTACATGTCCAAATGAATTCTACTGTATGTGCACACCTGTGTGGTGTCAAGGTAATTACAGAGGCATTAGGGGCCTTCAATCTTAAAGAGCCAACAAAAAAGACATCAGGCATGGACTGATCTGTGTTACTATGTTATACCTCTTTGGTGGTAAAAATCTGAACATTGTGTCTCTCCTTCTGGAGCACTCTTGTGAAAAGTAAGTAAGAGATGAGGGGCACAAGGATACTGTGAGTGAGATCAGAGAGCACACATCGCTATAACGGCAACCATTAACCTTTAATTAATTCCATCCACACAACATGAGAGCTCCTATAATGCGTAATAGCATGAAAAATATAATAATAACAATAATAATATCATGTAAATGTGTGCGTGCTCATACAATATTTTTTTATGTTCTTAATTTCTTCTCATGCTTATATGCGGTCAGTGATAACAGAATAAGCAAGAAACATAGCGTGTGCAATTTATTAAAAAAAAAAAAGTAACAGGTTACTTTCTGTTATAAGTTCTTATTTTCTATCCTAAGGATGAATAAATTAACAAACAAATGCAATTAAAAAGGAAGAACTTAAATTGTTTGTTTACCTGAATTAACTATTAAGCCTCGGTAATTAAGGTTACAAAGAAAGCAGCAAAAAAAAGTGCACAAGAGAAACATAAGTAGTATAAAAATATTAATAACTGTATATGTAATAATAAAACAATATGCCTGGTATTATAATAAACACAATGAGGCTTTTACAAAACATAATGTGACATACAGGTTCAGGAGTGAATATCGGTATAAAATAATCATTGCACAGACTACAGCACCATCTGGCGGTTAAAGCTTGATAATGTTCTTCTCTTAATATGTTAAAGTATGAAAACAATAATTTAAATCTAACTGGTATTTTGTATGTGTATAAGGTTTAGAATTTAGTGGACTGTTCTGTCTCAAGAGTCACAACCTAATGTGTGATCAAAAATCAACACAAAACCAACACTAAGTACAAAATGCTGGCTCCCTCTAATGGCCACAGCGTGAATGTACGCATACTGTCATAACCAATTTTCTTTAAACTAAAATAGAAACATATAAGCCACATACTAATTTTGTGCATTAATTAACTAAAAACGCGGTACTGATGTTGTGTAGCACAGGTTAAAAAAATTGGCCTTAGTTCTTTTGTTACCAAACACAAATGAAGCAAGAAGCCATTGTGTACTGATACCTGGTCATCACTGGTGAAGCCCTTGTGCATCACATGGTAGAGATGTACAAGAAAGTCAGCGTTGGGTAGAACATCCTGATGTTTAGTCATCATCTCACAGATCAGCCTATAAGACTGCAGTTTCCCACTCTTAAACTCAGCAGGCAGCATAGTGGCCTAAGGACAGAGAAAAAAGGCAGAAAATCAATAAAAAATGTAAAAGGCATGATTCATGACAAACAAGTGTGGATAAAGCAAGATCAAAAGAGAAAGCTGACCTTTTTGTAGATTACTCAATCAACATTCCAGTTGTATAGCTAATTCAATCCTCACATAACCACCGGTGACTCACCTTGAAGAGCCAGGAAGCTAACATTCGAAGCGGGGGAATGAACAAAGTTTTGGGCACAGCTGACTGGTTATCCACATTGATCCCCAGGTTATCTCTTATCTGGGAAAATTAAAAAAATAATAATAATAAAAACACATTTATATTTTCCATATTTTCCAGGTGGCCCGGAGCTTAAAAATGACATACTGTCATGAGGACTTGTAAACCAAATTTCCAAGGTGTCATTACCTTGGCCAACTTGTGCCAGAGCTCATACAGGTAGCTGAAGACCTTGGCATGGATTCGAGGGCACCGGATGTTGTTAACATCCCCCAGGATTCCCAGAATTCTCCTCCAGAGTACAAAGGCAGAGTCAGCATGCCAGCCAGTCAAACAGCCACCGGCAATGATGCTGTGGTCATCAGCCAGAAACTCGCTGCTGTCTGTTAGCAAAGCAATACAATACAAAAACAATTCAAACAAAGAATGATGGTTGAGATTATTGCAGCTTTCCGAAGTCAAATTATTTTGATAATATATTGACATACTTTAAGTTTTTGTACCTAATCATTTTCTGCTATATTTGTTGGTTAACTCTTAATATTAAAGCCAAATTGAGTCTTGAGAGCAGGCTTTAAGGAATATACCAATATTTTTTTCACCCTGATCTTTGTCTGAGTTTACCTCCCAAAAACTATCATCAAATTATCCTTTTTTAAAAAAAAACAACCTGTTTATGTGGAGCATTTGTGAGACAAGTCCTTATGTATGCAGTTACTATAGAAACAATAAAATATTAGAACAGTCAGGCTAAAAATGATTTAAGAGTTCTAACACTGTGGTATAAATGTTAAAGCAAAACACATTTTCATGAAATGCTTACTTAAATTGTTTGGTTAATATCTTAATTTTTATAATTCAGTCTGAAATTTTCATGTAAGGTCATATGAACAAGGAAGACAGGAGGTTTGGAGGTCAGCGAAGATGGAGAGGAAAACTGGTTCAATACCCAGATCATGAGGCATATGTATGGCGTCCTCCAGGAGCTGAGGGCCGTCACCGTAGCCCTGGGGCAGGAGCAGGGTGGGAGAAACGGGGGGACATGGGGACAGAGGGGCAGAGTGGAACGAGTGGACACACTCAGAACCTACATACACAGTGGTGAAAGCACAAGGTGGAGAAACACGCACACAATCAATCCACAGAACACAAACAGGAAACACATGTGGTGCTTTGATTGATCCCAGGGCTGTAGATGAATCACCATCAGCAGCACTACCAAATGTAAGAAGACTTAACATTTGATCATATAGCGCTTTGGATATCATCTTTAAAATGAACCTGTTAATGATGAGAGGGATTCACAGAGGAGGATGAGTTAATGTTCGCAAACACAAACACACAGATACAGAAAACCACTTGGATATGATTGTATAAAGATGTGACACCATTCTTCATGCAGAGCAATGAATTCACATACTGAATACAGAACACAAGTAGGAAGAAACATAGATGGCACACTTGGTTGCTGGGATGCTCGATAAGGGTTAACATATGAGGGGCAAAGAAGGACAAAGCTAAGAAGGGAGGAGAACGGAGTTCCATACACTCCATAACGGAATCAATGAGTGTACGTGATTGTAAGCTATGCAGTTATTATAAGCAAACCTTCTCATGTGGTGGTGGTGCTTGATAAGATCAGACACATCTTTATAAAGATCATTGTGCCTTTAGACTCCTAAATTTAAATCCACAATATCACTATCCTCCAACCTTTCTTACAACAGTTAATGTAAATAAAGTAATATGTAAAGAAAAAAATAAATAAATACAAGAATTATTATTTTAGTACTAGTAGTAGCAGTAGTGTAGTTGAAGTATTTGTATTAATCATTGTAGTTGTAGTAGCAGTTAATGTAGCAGTAATAGTTGGAGTTGGAGTAGTAGTTATAGCAATAATTGGAGTAGTCTGTTAGTAGTTTTAGCAAACACTGCAATAATAGTTATACAGTAGTCCTATTAGTTGTGGCACCTTTGAGTGTGATTTTCGTAAAAATAAACAAAATACAGACACTCTCCAAGTTTTAATAGTTCGACTTACACATTTTGAATCTTGTTCTGTGTTTTTTGCTACTTTATCATCGCCATCCTCATCTTACGTCAACTAAGTTAATGTAGCCATCAATAACCTAACGTTGTTTGAGTACACAGACGTCGGACAGAATCTTGGTGAGTACAATACGATATGATACCTCAATGAATGTATGATATGTAGCTTTAGAGATTTAGTTTTAGAGTTACCACCATTATTAAAGGTTTTATAGCAGACAGGACATTTTATTAGACTGCATTAGTCAAATGTACTGTAATATACTGATCACCATTCTTTAAGACTCCTGGGTAGGCTAGGTCATGGTTTGACTTATATTATATTCTAGTACCAATGGTGTCATTGGAACCCGTTACCTTCGTACCTCGAGGAATAGCTGTATATGGACATAATGCATCTAGATACTCGAAATTAACAAAATTTATAATTTAACAAATTCTTGTTTATAGATCACCTAATTATACTGTTCTATTGAATATCACTGGGCTACACGGCTACACTGAGGCTGCAGGCTGAATTCCATAAGTAATAAGAGCTTTGCTGATCTTAATTAAAAAATTTAAATTATTGCATAATTAACTAATGTCACACTATTGTCCTGTCCTGTTTGTTAACTGAGGGTTGCTGTACCTGCCAGTGCCTCACTCTGACTCAGCAGTAGACTCCTCTGGCTCTCTGTATCAGTGGTCATTCCCATGTTAACGCTCACACTGACATCATTGGCTGAGGAAGAGTCTTGTTCCTCCTCTACAGCCTGCCATGTCAGGAGATTTACGTCAGCGTCGCTGAGGTAGTTTGAGGTTTCGCTGCTCACACTCTCACCTACAAATAGTAAAGAAGACGACAAAAACATGAACATTGTAGCACCAGTACAGGGAGAGCAATTACTCACCATTTTCTTCTTACAAAACTGATTACTTTTCCTCTTACAAAACTGTGACCAAGTACTTCACTACCATATTCTTCTTATCTTTAGGGAATTGTAAAAAGAAATCACAATTTCCAGAAAGCATGACACTTAAATGCACAGCCCCACAGGCCTGCATACAAAAACTAGAATTCAATACAGTTTATGCAGTTGAAAGCTCTTCAGTTCCCAGTGGACTTTATTCTGATTTTGTGGTTTAAAACTCCAAGGTGAATATTTTATAAAGATTATAAATGACAGTTTAGTCTACTTATAAGGAGGTTTTTTATGATTATTTTGAAACCCAGGGTTGGAGAAGATTTATACGCTTCTAGCAGCTTACTTTTCTCCCGGATCTTTGTTCTTGCATTCACAGACCCGGCTTCTCCTGGGTAGTCGATATCTCCCGGACTGCTGCTCCGCCGAACCAGAATCTAGGTTGCACATATATTGCATATATAATTCTAAATATGTTACACAAAATGATCTACAGAGGTACAAAGGGATGCGTACAACAGGACTAACCGTGGGTGTTTCCCGCTTGCTTACTGAGCTGTTGTCACCTACCCAGGATTTCCCATCAGAATAGCTTGCACTTGGAGAATCCTCCTTGTTTTGACCTACATATTTAACATACACAGTATGCAATGACATAAGGGCTACAATGCACTTTGACTTTCTCTCTCTCTCCCTTATTATATGTGCAAACCTATACATAGACATATACATTCTCTCTCTCTCTCTCTCTCTCTCTCTCACTCATATATATATATATATATATATATATATATATATATATATATATATATATATATATATATATATATATATATATATATCCACAAAGTGAGGGATGTGTGTGTACCTGCAAAGCATTCTGTGAGTTGTTGGGTAATATCTGAGGTGCTACTGCTACGAGGGAGGGGACTGTCTCCTTCTCCCATCTCTCCTTCTCCTCCACATTCAGTTATCTGACATTCTTCAACATCTGAGAAGGAAAAGGTCATACAAAAGGTTCACATGTGGAGTAATACAGACTCAAAAGAAACAATTAATGCTAGTTTGTTGATATTGTGGTATGCAACACTACAGTAAGTGTTAGACAGGTCATATACTGTACCGACAATCACTACCAAGCTGATTTACGTGCATAAATGTGTAGAACAGAGGTCATATTGAATGACACAATACAGATATTAGAGCATTAACATTAGACAAACTTATTCTAAAAACACACTGTTGTCTCATCTCTGATGTTTTGCATAACTTTTTATACTTGGAGGCACAACATTTGGTACACTGTATTCAAGGAATTTGTGAAAGTAACTGAAATAATGAGCCACTCGCCAAACAAGTCTAGAATCAATCTTGGGTGTATACAAACTCAGGTATTCAGGCCAAATGAGAAAACACTTGTGAAGTCAAAATGCAATTGCCTGTGTCTGGTGTCTGATTAGTACAGAGTATCACGCAATGCACAGAGCTTGATCATTGACATGATATCAACAAAAACATAATTAGAATGGAATAATGCAAAAATATAGTTCACACAAGACACTACATCCATTACATTAACAAACGTTATTAGAATTGCAAAAATAAGTTAGATTACAATAATCTTCTATATTTGTTAGTACAGATCAGACTTCAGGTGATCATACTTTAAAAGATGCTGAAAAAGTTGATGAAAAGGTAAAAGTACTGGAAAGACAAATAGACTGAGACAGGACAGTTACCTGAGAGTCTGTGAGAGCAATGAGAGTTGTGAGAGATACCAGGCAAGAAAGAGCTGACAGTGTGCAGCAGCATTGGCACACTCTTGGTGGCCGGCAAAGCTTCATACAGATGCACACAGTTGCTGATGGACTGGCTTCGCTTAGCTACCCAAGGAATGAGCACAGAAATAGAAAGACAGAAAGGGGGAAAGAGAAAAGGAAAGCAAAGTCAACCATAACCTACGCTGGAGAAACAAGCACATGCTGAGAGCTGATCACTGGAAGAGTTGAAAGGACGAAAATATAATATTGCAGTTTGGAATAAGAAGAAACCAAAACCAATAAAAACAATTCTATAATTTAATGTTTACTAAGTGGACCTGAATGCAGATAACCCTTAACTGTGAACCTTCTATTTATTAAAATATGAATGTTTCAAGTAATATTTACATCAGGTGCATAGAAACATACCGATAGTAAAATCAGGAAGGTCATGTTCCCAATCTATTATTTTTTAGTCCCACACACACACTCACTCTCACACACCTGCCATGAGGAAACAAGGATTTCTTCCATATTTTAACATTTGAAAAGGTATGCTACTAAATGAATCAATGATACATAACATAGTAATGATAAAATGCAAATAGTAAAAAGAAATTTAAATCTGATGGCATATTTCATAGTAAATATTTTACATAATGTCCATATGTTGTATTTTCAAGGGCAACAGAAGGAAAAAAAAGGTAGTCTGTTGGTTTTCGAGCTCTTAAAGCTCTGTGCTTCGCTGAGTTAGAACCCAGATTTATGACTTTTTCAAGGCATCTTTTGAAACTCCTGATTTAAGGTGGATGTAAATAATATAGTTTCAATTATCTTAATTGTATATAATTGTATAATATAATTTATCAATTAAATAAGCTTCTCTGCTTGTGCTGATAAAATTGTAAAATTTGTCACTTTGTCATAATTAATGCAAAAATGACTCTTCGTCTCTCTTCAGTGTTCTTTAATCATGAGCTCTGCTTCCAGCTAACATCACTTTCAATGTATTACCTTTTTATTCATATTAATGAGAATTAATTACATTCTTAATGAAACTATCAAAAAAAGCCCACCAACTGAGGTGATAGCTCTCTTAATGAAGGCAGCAGAATGCTGACTTGTTTGAAGATAAACGTGGAACAAATCCAATTAGGCAAAAGGAAATGAGACATATGGAGCCGTGTTGTCTCACACACGCATGCTAACACAAATATCTATGCACGGCTCAAGAGAGGTTCAAACGCATCTTTTCCAAACTCAAGCAGCTCTTCTCCTGAAGAGATTCAATCTCCTCCTACACAGTAAAAGTAAGAAAGCTAATGCGGTAATGTACCTGATGCTTTCTGTCGGACGTTATTGCGAGCTTTCTCCACAGCAGGGGCTCCGGTGGTGGTGGCACTGCGAATGCGCATGGGCTCCTGAGTGCCAGTTTGCTCTCCTGCATTCCGCCAACTCAGAGAGAATGACCTTGATACCACTGATGATTTCTGAGAATCCTGCATCACTCCTACACAAGCATACATACAGTACATGTATATATAGCAGAAATAGCTGCATACAATTCACAGAGCACCTTTATGTGTAAAAAAAAAAAAAAAGTCTCTCTCTCTCTATATATATATATCTATATCTATATATCTCTCTCTCTCTCTCTCTATCTATCTATATATATATATATATATATATATATATATATATATATATATATATATATATATATATATATATATATATACATACACACACACACACACAAGTAATATGGGAATAGTTTTTTGTAAAATAAAAATTAAACTGATATAATTAGAGAATGAACTCATGCAGAAAATATAATTTGTGGTTAATTATTTTTAATTAATTAATATATATATTTTTTAATTAATTAATAATTACATAAGTCTTCCTGACATGTGATCAAGGAAACCTGTTGGTGCATAATTAGTATAAAATCTCTGGAAAAGATTAAACCATTGAAATTTTGTTGGAAAGTTGCACAAAAATATACAACAGCTGATATATCTGTGTATTTTATACAACTTTTTTATTATTATTATTATTATTATTATTATTATTATTATTATTATTATTATTTATTCAGGTTTTCTGATTAAAGAAACCCCTGTACACCTGCCCATTCATGCAATTATCCAAATAGCTATTTGTGTCAGGATCACAACACATAATATCATGTGGATAGAGGTTAAGTGTAGGACTGCACAAATAAATGTTCATAAAAAAATTCCTTGCTGAACATCCCAAATATTCGGCCAGCAACGGTGACTAAAACAAATCATATGGAAAAGCATTCAGCTACCTGATGGAAAGCAACATGCAAGATTCTCCAAGCAGAATATAGAGCAGTAATTTAGTGAAGAGTAATGTACATTTACACCATTAGTGCAGGTGTAATGTTCGCATGTGTTTATGTATACTCCTGCATGCAGGCATATAGAAGATGGAAGTAAACGGAGGGTGAAAAACCATTGAAACATTTGCTTAAGTGCTGTGAACAAACCCACAAACACACAAATAAACACACACGCGCACACACGCGCGCACACACACGCGCGCACACACACGCGCGCACACACACACACACGCGCGCACACGCACACACACGCACACAGACACACACAGACACACACACCTCGGCCCCGCTGTTTCTTTTCTTTTTGCTCAGAGAGCTTGTCAAGTGGAAGGTTGTTGAGATCGAGGCCATAGACGCAACGGGCCAGCACGATGGTCAGGGAGTCCATGATGCTGGCCCACTCGATCACCAGCTCCTCCCAGTGGCTGAGAGAGGACAGCACTGCCAGTAGATCGTCCCAAAGCTCACGAGAGATGAACACACTAAGATTGGCCCGCACCCATGCCACAATGATGGTCTAAAGGAAAACAAGCATGTTACAGTTCAGATCATCACAAAACAAAAAAGTGTACGCTCATCATCAATAAGGAACAGAGACTTTGCTCCTTACCATTATGTTTAAATGTCCTGTTATTAATAAACTACAGTCTGTAGAGGTGAGAAGGACTCCTCACTTACTCTGAATAGGACACTAGCCAGGCTCTGGGCAAAAGTGTCTTTTCGTTGGTCATCCTGTGACCTCTTCATGACTGCTTCAGTTATTCTCAGCAGTACCTGCAGCATCTGCTCCCTATAAAACACATTCAGAGCAATAGCATGTGACTATGCATTTAAATATGATTCCACATCAGCAGTGTTCATGAGAATGAAATAAGGATAATACTGTAGTCACAGTTAGTACACTAGTGCTATCATGGTTTTGGGATAAGGTTTGTAACAAATGAGCAAGATAGTGTGTTATTTCTTCTCTACTCATCTACAACAAATCATGCTTCCTGCTCTGTGGTTGTTGGGTCAGTACATCAAACTGTGAATTCACATCACTGTAACAACCTGAGTACAAAGATGAAACTTCTAAATTGTCACAGTTTACCTTTCATCACATCTATATACTGACAAAATGAAAATTTGTCTCAACTTGTTCTTTTCAATTGTTGTTAGTTGATTGTTGTTAGGTCCGTGCTTGTGCATTCATTTTAGGATATACTAAATATCTAAGTAAAATAAAAGACGACACAGGAGAGCACAACTGAGAGTGGTGAGAGGACGTATTTATTATTATTACAGGCACTGAATTGTTGCCCCAAAAGGAAATGACATACAGACTGATACTGAAAGTCAGAATGAAAACATTCCTATTAATTAAATTATTAATTAATTAAAGCCTATTAATTTTTTGAATGAAAGAAATGTAGGTTGTGATAGTTTTGTGTTGCGATGTAGGTTGTGATAGTTTTCTTTACATATCCCAATGTGTTAGGATACTAGGTTTGATTTAAAGTCATGTTTTAACCTTATTTCAACTTTTTTGATCTGTAGTCCAGAACCTTAACCTCTAAACCACCATTGCCTCTTCTCCTGCAAGCTAAAGCAAATTTTGTCTTATCTGGAGAAATATTACTAAATATATTTTCATACAAACACCATACCAAATATCACAAATCAATATCTAAATAGTACGTTGCAAAGTTGGAGAACATGTGTTGAGCCTATGAGCTGAACAATCCTTGTTTATGTGTTGAAGAATGAAGAAGTTGTACCATGTCTGTCGGTTCATGTTGTGCTCCATAATTATGTGACGGTAGATACTGAGCACGGCCCTGCACACCTCCACTTGGTTCTCAAGCAGTTTGTGCACATCGTGACAAGGTTCCAACAGGAACACGTTTGAAGAGTTTGTCAGAAAGACCTGTAAACAACGATACAAATTAGACTCTGGTAACAGATAAGGGTCACCATTCATGATGTTCATGAGACATTTCACTCATGCCTGTAGATCTTAATGAGCCCTTTTGTCTAATACATAAATCTCCTTCTCCCCACATAACTAAGTGGAAATAAATGGCATTCTATTTTGTTTGACTTTGGTCTCAAAGCTATAGTGGGTAAATGTGTAGACCTGAAGTGTAGGCTGAATGCCAGCTTTCACATCATGGTTCTGTTTCTCAATCAGAGAGCCTCTGCTAATGGCACTGCTGAAGGAGTAAGTTCTCCCCCAGCTGGATGACCTCTTGTGCCCATGGATCTCCTAGAAACGGACACATAGCAGTTTCCATTACGTCTGCTTAAAAATACAAACTGAACTTCTTGAATCTTCTTAATTTTTTTAGCACCAGGGAATTTCTTTTTAATCCAAACCATAGTTTTCATTTATTTTAAGGAAAATTTCACCAATTTATTAATCCAAACATTTTAGAAATGTTTACATTGACAAAATTGAACGAGAGGGCAAAAAACTCCTTATTACTATTATGACAATATTAGAGTTGATCCTTATAGCCCAGGATCTCATCATAGGCTTAAAACAATACAAACACAATCGTCATAAAACGCTATAAAACTGTAGATCACCTGCGTGTGGTGTGTACAGTCAATCTCAACAGGTGGCTGAACTTCCTCTGTCTCCTCATCATGAGCCTTATCAGGCTCAGTCATAAAGCTGGGCCTTTCCTGCAGAATCCATTTCTTGTAGACTTTAATCACTTTACGGGTGGCCGACGCCTCACAGGATGGCAAAAGGAAGGCCTGGGAGGGTGACGACGTTTAGAGTAAATTCCGAAAAATAACTATTTTACCAATTAAATAAATATTTTACCATTTTAACCCCACAAAAATTTATTTAATAAATTTATTTTAATTTTGCAGATAAGGTTAAAAACACTTTACTGTCAATATGTTGTAAACACTGCAAAGCTACTGTACATCTACAACAACTGCAGTATTATTTAATATATTAATGCAACACCGCCACAAGATGGCAGCATTGTAACATAAAACGTATGCAAACTGAAGAAACACTGCACTTGCCAGAAATTTAAGCTATGTACAAGTCAGTATTCTGTCTGACCTGGTGGAAGACCTCGTTGACAAAGTTGACATTGTCTCGGGTAGAGAGCAGAATGCATTGCACCATGTCGTAAACGGAGCGGTGCTCCTCCTCAATGCTACACAGACTGGAGTTGCTGCCTCTGCGGTCGGACAGCGTGCTGCTGTTCGAGTGGTTTTTCTCCTGTTCTGCCGGCCCATTGGGCTCTGATTCGCTACTCTTCTCCTGACTGCTACTGCCTGCAGTTACCGTCTGGTATAAACACACACACTGCATTTTACTAATGGATAACAGCCATCTTTAATTAATTCAAACAAAGAAATAAAAGTACATCAAAAACGTTCTTGCAAATTACCCTGGTTTTAATTTAAAAGGTCAACTTTCATTAAGTTATGTAACTACATTTACATTTTAGGCTGTAGCACTATTTGTTAAAGGTCAGTGATTCTGACAGAAACTGATTTGAAGATATTAAAAAGTTAAATTTAAACAAATACACACTCTTTCTTTAGGTTTCTACATTAAAGAAATATCCCCTATACAATAAGCTCACCATTGTGACAGACAGCATAGCTAACACATTTTTTTCTCATGTGCTTAGAGCTTGGGGGAAAAAAAAACAGATATTTTCCTGATAGGTACTGAAATGCAACAATTTTTGGGCTTCTTGCTTCTACCTGGATGATCTTGGGAAGAACCTCCCCTCCATTCTTAGTGCTGGTTGAAGCTGAGCTAACATACTTCTTCTCCAGGAAGAAGCTGACCAGCCAGGTGATAAAGGCTACGCGGGGGGCCAGGTACTGGTCGCGTGTGCAGAATGTGCTCTCGTTGTTGCGGGATACCGGAACATACAGAGGTTTGGGTCTGTGGTCAGGGAGGTCTAAAACAGAGAGGGATAAGGGGAAGAGAATAGACATAATGAAGGAAAGCTCAGATGATCATGCAAAAAAAAAAAAAAAAAAAAAAACTAAGCAAAAGAAATAGCAAACATTAATTTTCAATTAAAAAAGCACACATTCAAGCAGGAGGCATGCCGTTCAGAGGTTTGGTGCCATTTATCCTAAAAGGGAACACTTTAACAAAGGTAATGGGAAAGTAACTTTAGCTCTGGGCACAGTGCTGTGTTTAGACATGCATAATGCTCTATTGTCTGTAATAGTTAATAGTTAAATATCTCATTTCATACTAGACCTCTGTATAAATATTGGCACTTTGTAAAGTGACACCTTATTTCTTCCTAACATCTACATGCATACAGGATTTCCTTCTGTAAATTAGGCCAAACAGTAAGAGTGATCACTGTTGGTTTGGATTCTGTTGAATGACACTATTTACTGTATGTAATGTCTTGTATCTACTATCTTGTACCCATGTCAAATCCTTTAGGGTTAATATGTTAATATGAAGTGAAAGCTTACCCAACAGTGGCTTATAGAGGTTTGTGAGCTTGGGGAAAGAAGGAAAGAGGTGTGGAAGGTAGTACTTCTTAAAGAGGGCAAAGAGAAACCTGAAGCCTGAGTCCTGTTTGTCTTTCTTTTGCCATTCCAGACTGGATGCCTATAAACAGAGATTCAACCCACTGATAAGTAAATGTCTGGCAGAAATAACAAGCATCAGTCATGATTTTACTTAAACTGAATGTTTTCTTCTGGTGTACAAAGTTTTCATTATCCGGAATACAATTTAAAATGGAATTAAAGATCAAATCTGCAGTGTATCCAATATACAATCCCATATTTCCATAACCTTTCTATAATAAACACTCAAGGAGCACTTTTAATATGAAACGACAGATCAAATTGATTGGCTAAACTGTTTTAGAAGATTGTGGAGGGAGAGTTTACAAATCAACAAATTTTTCAAATCTACAATCAGAAGCCAAACCCACACCAACAATCTATTTGGAAATCATGCAAGATAAAAGTTTTTTCTTTCATCTAATTCTAAACTTGATTTAAAAAAAGTAGCATGGTTGTACAGAGAAGAAACAAATCATGTGATAGAAGATCTGTGATGATATGGGGATATTTTGGGAATGATATTCATGATTACATGTTTGCATGCTAGACTCCATTAAGCCCCAAAATAATAAATGTACTTGAAGGTTAGATTTTGCATACGGTCATTGTGAAGCTGGGTGTGAATAGCAGTAGGTCATTTGCAGCTACTGTACAATGCTGGCCCACACCTTAGCTGCAGTAGCGAAGCCTAATATAAATATTTTACTAACTAATGACATTAAAACGAAAGAAGACTCTAACACTTTTTAATGGATACAATGACAGTCTGTGAACACAGGGATTTCTCAGAATACCCCCAAAAGCAAATATTTTATACTAAAAACAGATCTCAATAGACAATTACATTTCATTACATTTCCAGCATTTAGCAGACACCCTTATCCAAAGTAAATTAAATTTATCATCTCATTTTATACAACTGTGCAATTGAGGGTTAAGGGTCTTGCTCAGGGGCCCAGCCACAACCTTCCTATTGGTGATCCAACACCTTAACCACTAGGCTACCACATCCCATTAACACTTAAGATTTGAGCAAACTTCCCTTAATTTGCACTTAAGTGTTTACAAAGAGCTTTATAAAATCACTGCCTTCTTACCTGGATCACCATGAACTTCAGCACAGTTTGCAGAATGTAGCAAGTCTGGTCATCTACTGTTTTCTCCCCAGGAACAGCAGGCACCAGAGGGGTAATCTCCTCGGGTACAATCTTGGCTGCACGACCACAAATATATACAGAAAATAAATAATTAGGAATGTCACCCACTTCTCATCAAAAAAGGTCTGCAATTTAATTTTTGGACTTTTGAAACATGTTTAAAATGCAATAACAGAGGTGACAGGCTTGTCTAGGATAAAACAAATTTTTTTTTCAGGGACTCCATAAAAGTCAAAAAGTTTCAATGTAGTTTGTATTATCGAGGCTCTTTCCTTTTATTTCTTTATATTATTAAGTTTAATAATAAAGTCCTGTCACTATTGAGGCAGTCACCTGAATATCAAGGAAAGTGTACTAGAGTGGAAATTGGAGGTTTTCGTTCGGTCCTTTCAGCTATGAAATATATTCAGATTTCTGGTCACAACAGCAAAAACACTGATTTTATTTTTTTCTTGGTATTCAAACAGTTGAAGGTCACAAAAAAAATTTTAATTTCAGATGCGTGGAAAAAATCATTCCTTTCAGTATCTGGGTCTGGCTTTCATTTTGTTCCTTTAAATTTTCCCTGGTGACATTTGATTACATAATTGTGCTTTTGTGCAAATATACTTTTATTTAAGGACAATGAAAAACAATGTTCAGAAAAATAAGGTTACAAGCGGTTAAGAAAAATGTGTGACATGAAGTCCAGCAACAGCAAATTTTGTAAATCAGACAATGGGATAGAGATTACAGGAGGCTTCACTGTGTGATCATCATTAGGAGTCCATCCCACACCCACAGTCCTTATGCTAGTTACAATTTCTGGGTAAAGTGGAGAACAAGGTAAATGATTCAACAAAAGCTGATGCAATCTTTCGTTCACTCATTCAACTTCATTTATCACCACATACAGAAGAGAAGACAGTAAATATAGACTAGGCAACTGTGAACATGTTTGTGCCCTCACCATCAGGAGGATTGGAGAAGGGGCTGTAGATGATGGTGTCTAATGTGCAGGGACCTCTGGAAGAGTGAACTGCAGGGAAACCAGGCACCAGGCAAGCAAAGATAAGCAATTGCTCTTCAGAACAGTTTGTCTGCAGAGCCTGTAGCCACAGCAGGAACAGTCGCATACCCTCACAGCGGATCTGCGCACACAAACACACACAATAATGTAAAGTCAATCTAGTGACATACTACAATACGGTCACTGAGTGCTTTATCAGGAACACTGCACTAATATTAAATACGACCTTCCTCATCTGTTGGAAACATTTCTTTGAGATTCAGGTCCATGTTGATACAGTATGACTGCATCACACAATTTCTGCAGATTTTTCAGCTTTTTTTTTGCACTTTCATACCTTGAATCTCCCTTTCCACTACATCCCAAAGGTGTTCTACTGAATTCAGATCCGGTGACTGAAGGCCACTGAAGAACTCATGTTGCTTTGTATAATCTGGGTGTTAGAAGCCTTTAGAAGCCGGTAAATTGTGGCCATGAAAGAGTGAACATGGTCAGCAACAATACTCAACTAGTCTTATTGATTAGATTTAATGAACCAAAGGTGTGCCAAGATAATATTCCCCACACCATTCACCTGGCTGGACTGTTGACACAAGACAGGTTGCGTTCATCTATGTGCTCTAAATTCTGCCCCAAATTCTGTGTGCTTTAGCAGAAATCCAGAATGATCAGACCAGGCTGTTTTCAGTTTGGTGAGTATGTGTTTATTGCAGCCTCAGCCTTCTATTCCTGGCTGACAGAAGTTGAACCTGATGTGGTCTTCTGCTGTGTTTCTGCATTCTGAGATGCTTTTCTGCTCACCTCAGATGTACAGAGTGGTTATCTGAGTTACTGTAACCTTTCCTCAGCTCTAATCAGTCTGGCCATTCTCTGTTAACCTTTCTTATCAACAAGGTGTTTTAATCGACAGACTGGTTTACTGTACCATTATGAGTAAAGTCTAGAAAGTTGTGTGTGAAAATTCCAGGAGCTCATCAGTTATACTTATGGTTGATGAGAACATTATCTGAAGCTGCTGGCCGCTATTTTCCTAACTGCATGAATGAGTAGGTGTTCTAGTGATCTGTCAAATCTATGACGTTTATAACATGTCCAACAATATAAAATTTTAAGTCATCTCACCTTGAAAGAGTTGGCAGTGTGTAAAAGTTTCTTTAGTATGGAACCTGTAAAGATAGAGAGAGCAGAGAGCAGTTTCTTCATATTGGTTCAACCTAATACAGTCCTGTTACACATACCATGTGAAGATAACATAAGGACAGCAGGTTTAAGAAGGTGCTTCACCCGTCAGTGTGTTTGTGTGCATCTAATAGGAAGATCATCACTGAAATGAGTTACAATAAGCCCAGAGGGCAAGCGTCTGCATCCGTCACTGCTCAGGACTTTAACAAAGACACTGATGCTGAGTGGAGGACTCTAAATGAGCTTCTGGCCTCCTGCTAGTGAAACTGAAACCAAGGGGGACTCATAATTCAATTAGCAATCTGCATTTCAATCCATGTTTCTCATTTGCATTTCTCATTTACTCAGCTCACTTGTACAGCAAGTGTTAGGCTTAAGCCAGATTACAGAGATAATAAATTTACCTCATTTTAGCTCTACATCTGGTTATGTGATCGGAAGAAGCGCTAAATTGTAAAATTACTGATATGATACTGTTAGCAATAAAACAGATAGTCATCAATTTAAAAATGTTTAGCGGGCCGGTTATGCCAGTTACATGTCACCGTATGATGTCACATGTTTTTCTGTATAAACAGCCAAAATGATGATCTGATTCAAAATAGAAACCTGATCATAAGTGGGGTTTTTCTGCTCCTATAACTTTCCCAAGCATGTAATTCTCCCTCTTTCAGGTTACATGAAGCACATCTTGATATACAGCTATAGCAGGTCAACAAGTAACAATGATACAGTTCAGTGCTTTGTTTTCAAGCCCAAGACTCTGAGTCAGTTCTTTCAACTCATGTTTTTCACCAAGGGAAGGTCTTCAGGACAGGAGTTTGCACTTTACAATTTTTGATATACTTAATTCTTATAGCTTCTAGTTTAGTATAGCTTAGTTTATAGCTTCTATAAAGACATAACATGAACTATCTGGTACAGTGTGTGTATTTATAGACCTGTTTCAGGTACAAAAAGTTTTTTTTTAAACCAATTTTTTTTTTCTCTCCCTCACTAAGTCATTCATTCATTCATTCATTCATTCACTCATTCATTCCCTCACTTATGCACCCATTTATCCATTTACTCACTCATTTACTTACTCAACCACTAAATGTGTAAAAAGCATTTCATATATATAGCCATGTATATTTATTATGTTTTTATCGTTTTTCTTTGCTATTGTATTTAAAATACTTACATTAACAGAACACATTACTTAGGATCAGCTCAAAAGTAACATCATGACAATGCACAACAAAGATGTGACACAACTTGATGTTAATGCTAAGGATGAGTTGGCCTGCCTCAATGTGAAGAGAGGTAAACCGCAGTGGTTTAACTGCACTTACCTATACTGTGGAACTGCCATCGACTGTTGATTTTCTCCGGTAGCAGTTGAAGTATTTTCTACAAGAGGCCACAATTCACATGGTTAGCTCTTAAAAAGTGAAAACACCAATATAAAACATTGTGTCAAATCTCAGAATGATATTCACAATCCAAACCTGTTCAGTTTAAACCTGGCTGATACGTCACAGACTCACACTACTGCTGTCATCACTTCATCTACTAACTGAATTACTGCATCTTACTCTTTTCACATTGCATCATTATGGTAAATTCAAAGGGTCTACAGGTTGACTAAGTGCCTGGGGAGCTGGGGAATTGAACAGGGTTATGCCATGAACAGCGCTATCTTATAGGTAATAACAGCATTAGACAGTCTAATACAACCTCATGGAGTCACAAATAAATATAATAAAGATCCCTAAGTACAAAGTATGTCTCAAATTCTTCCAGGTGTGAAACTATAGGCATTGCTCCTATACACCAAACATGTTATTTGTGTCAACTGGAAGAGGATACAATTCTCCATCCCTTTCCTTTCTCCTTAGTCTCTGGGAAGATCTGACAGGCATCAATCAGCACATCAGCATCACAGTCTCAGTGTGTCAAGCTCATTTACTGCCTGCTCTGATCTGAGGCGTGATGACACATGAGCCATGGCGCATTGTAGCACATAGTTATTGATCCTCTGTGTGTGCTTGTGTGTGTGGAGGACAGCTCAGGATTAGCGCCTGTCCTTGCCTTTAAGAAGCAGAAGCGTTACTAGAGGTGATAGCTGTCGAGTAGGTTCGGTTAAAGCCTGTGCACTGGGAGCCTATAACCGTAGACAAAGGTTTCAGAAATGCTTCGCTCGCTCTCACGGCGCTGGCAGAAAGCGATCCCCTGCAGAGCCGCGCTGGCTGCCGAGGCAGAGGATGTGAGCTGGGTGGGGTAGAGCCCCGGAGTGGCCGAGCGGCTCTGCTCGCTGGAGTCTGCTCTAATCTGCCATGGCTCTCCAGGCATAAGGCTGAAGCATTACAGCAGGCTGTGTCTCGCCTGCCTCCACATTTACATGATCCGCACTCGGCTTTCCTGCCACATGGCGCGCATGACTGAGAATACAGCAGCTCCAAAACACTCTGCTAGCAGGGATTTAGAGCAGCACATCCACAAAGTACTTCCAGAACTTTTACAGCCCTGGAGAATAAGTAGCACATTGGTAAAATCGGTGGACTTGAATAAGGATTAGTCAGGAATCATTTTTTGAGAGAAAATAATTGGATTCTTTAAAAAAAAAACTAATGATGTAAGAGAGACAAAAATGGAGTTATTTGCAATTATTAGAAAACATTAGAGGCATTAGGACAGATCTAACAGCTCATAAAACTGTTTCAATCAAACTAAGTAAATTAAGACAGCAAGCACTAAAAACTGGGTCAATAATAAAAACCTGAAAGGAAATGCATAACTCAATAAGACGAAGAAACGTATTAAATAAACACGTCATATTTAATTTTTTTAAAGGCAGCCTTTTGTTTGTTTTGATTGGATCTGAGTTAAGCACTGTAGAAGCTCTAATGGAAATACTCAAACAGAAAAAGCTGTGTGTGGGGAGAAAAGAATATTTTCAAATATAACGAAATAAAAATGAATAGTGTTTGGAAGAACTGTGGCAGTGTGTACATTTTAAAGATACCAGCTAGTATAACTTACATCCACAGGTATGACATGCTAGTTATTTACTCAGGAATATTCATTAAGACTATGGATGTGAAGATGATTACCTTGTTACGTTACCTGAGCATGTTGACTCGACAAAGCAGTTGCAATTAGGTAGTGTGAACTACAGTTAGCACCAAATGTCACAAAGCGCAAAACTATGAATCAGCTGGAACAATGTTTTATTTAAACAGTCTATTGAAGTTATTTTTCAGCCTGGCAAATAAAGTTAATTATAAAGTTACACTTTTGAAAAGAAGCAAAATCCAAGAAAATGGATCTGAATTATCTGCCTTAGTACAGCAACCCTTACAGACTTGTAACTTTCTGCCACATCTAACATACCCAATCACCGAAAACCTGAAGCTTTGCTGGGCAACAGTCCTCAGGGTCTGGCTCTGGATCTGCAGTATTTTTTTGATCCAGAGGATGGCAGCAGCACATCACAGTTGGTCCTTATCCATCCCTTAATCCTCTTAAAAACCTGAGCACTGAATCTAACCGCTGCTCTCAGAATAGACTTTAGTCCTAGAAGCCCAAGTGCTGTCATATGACTTACAGGCCACAGAAAAATGACATGTCCTTTTTTAACCTCTAATAAATTATCCATGAGAAAGATGCCTGGCAGTGTAGCAAGAGCATGTGAAAGACTTGAATGTAATTTATAATCACCTGCTTTGTATTTATAGCTAAAGGAAAATAAGAGAGAGACAGAAAATATTCCCCTATCAAACTTTAAAACATTACATGTGTTATTACACTATTACACACTTCCAAATACGTTTTCAATGATGACATTATTTTAAAGGGTGAAATGCAGGAACAACTTGTCATCATCAACAAAATGAGGGGAAAAGCACATGATGTAACCAAGCCCTTCATCCAAAAGAGCAAGAGAAGTC
This sequence comes from Tachysurus vachellii, assembly GCF_030014155.1. Lineage (NCBI taxonomy): Eukaryota > Metazoa > Chordata > Actinopteri > Siluriformes > Bagridae > Tachysurus > Tachysurus vachellii. Next base: position 14,839,431 of record NC_083469.1, read on the forward strand.
ATTGTCTGAGAAAAGAAATTACCTTTTACCCTGGATTTACATAATCATCGGTTAAAGCATGGAAACAGGAAAGCTAGCTACTGATGGCAGACGTTCGTTGGGCTCCATATTCTTTTATTCATGGCCAATTTGGGCCAGATACAAAGCGGCGGGTTTAATGGCCTGCTGAAGTTCAGTCTGAACATCGATCAGAGCAAATCTGTCTATGAACCAGCTCACAAAGAAAATTGAAGAATAATGAGAAATCCATTGCCCATGTCTGCCCAGGAGTTCATTTTCTAATTTAGTACAGTAGCACTCTGAGCTGGGGGACATTAACTCGCAAGAAAATGACTGGCTATACCGAATGCATGCTCATGCACGAATGCACGATGGTACTTTATTAGACTTAGCCCCTTAAACCACATTGGACATAAAAATAAACATCATCATCAGACATTCTGAAGCCTTAACAGAGTCATGTGCTGAGAGAGATGTTAGCTGGGCACGGGAGGGGGAGGTCTGAGGAAGTGTGTCCTGTTTTCCTGACTTAGTGTCCATGCTGACTCATCACCACACTGGTCAGTGGGTCAAAGAGCACAAGGCTGAAATAAATACTGGTGATTAGTGTTTCCCACAGATATTAAATATATCTGGATGGAACTCTGGTGGCGTGCTAGGGTTAGTTTCATCTAGTACATTTTATAATGGTAATTAATATTGCTGTTGCACACTATGTATGCATTAATCCGGTTAAATCTGAAAACGCATCCAGTGTCTAAGATTTGGAGTTTGTCTGCTCTGAGACGGCACACGTTTTCATAGTTTTGTTAAAGATTACTGTAGATGGAAAGTAAATAAACCTCTGACTGAATTGGTGCAGGCCAAAGTTCTTATGTTTACACATGCACAGTATACGTGCCTTTTCAGATTTTCATTGTGGACGAGCAAAAGACACAGAGCGTTTTGAGATCTATCCAGACTCATGTGAACGCAGCCCGGAATTCTGCAGTTACATTAAAAGACCATAGTTTTTTTTTTTAGTTTTTTTTATTCCTTTTTGGTGTTCCAGTTACTGTTCTTTCAGTGTTCCCACACCATTTCTGAATATTTCATTAATCCCAAAAGATACGTCTCACAGCCTTCCCGTCTCAGCCTTCACTGGAATCTATTTTTCAGTAGCTCGAGGAACTCAAAACAGAATCCGAGCTGCCTTGTTAGACAAACTCGGCCATGATAAAGTCCGTATACAAATCCTAGTAAGACATCTTGCATGACATGCAGGACTAAAAGAATCATTTCTTCAGCTCCAATAAACAAGCAGAGCAAGAGAGAAGCTCCTGACTAACTGCTGAGCGTAGCTTAGTTATAACTCAAAGCATTATAGCTAACAGTACACAACAATACACTGAAACATATTTGAATAAATTGTTATCCAGTCACTACACTTTCTCCCAATCTTTCATACATGGCTCCGCTACCAGTCTGACCCTTTACTCCAACACCCTTTTCAAGTCACTTACAGCTCATGGACACTCATGACAACGTCTTCACACGTTTCTGTGACTTTCGGCATGTATTTGCAGGAGCACTATTACTACTTTACTGCTGCTACAGACTCAGTCCAGTCTGCCATATACTGATTATAGGTAATACACACTAGAAATATTACTACATTTTATTTACTTCCATTGTGTAAATGCTACTTTGTGCTGTTGCACTTTGACAGATGACTGAACAGACATTACACCTGACGAATTTCAGGTTTACAGAGAGGATGAATAGAAGGGAAGGGGCTTCTAGGGAACGTCACTTAACATTAGAAAGATGAAAACTCACCAGTCCATATAAACTCATGTGGCTCATCTCTCTATTTATTCTGGGACAAAAACAACACTTTTGTGCCTTTTTTTGAGTGATATATTGTGCTTGTGTTCTGCAATGTTGAATTGTTACAAAGCTCAGGTATAAAGGTCACTGTATATTGTGGTAAACTATGCCACCCATTTAGTTTAATACATCAGTCCAGTCTAGATTACTATTTTATTAGGAACTCTACTGTAGCCCAAGGAACTGACTTCTGTGTTTTGTTTTTCTTTTTTAAACACCTTAAAATTCTGCTAGTGAAAAATATTCAGGAATCCTGACCAAGTACAACCACTGGGCACAAACCCCTGCAGGATACCAAAAATCACTTCAGCACAAAATTAGACATGTTCATGTTTACTGGCCTATTATTCCCTCCATGTAATCTCTGGCTAACTAACCATACAGCAGAAGTAGTAGTAGTCAAGCACAGTATAAAATTATATATATAATTCTGTTCAGCACATAACATTAACAGTTTCACACTGAGAAGCAAATTCCAGCATTAGATGAAGATGATATACAGAAACATTCACTTAGGGAAAGTGCTATTTGCCACTTCGAGATGAAGAAGTCATTCAAATGTATGTCTTGTTTTGCCTGACTGCCTCCTCAGTGCTATGAGAGGCTCTTTGTGTGTGTGTGTGTGTGTGCGTGCGCGTGTGTGTAGGAGACACCTGCCACAGTGAGACCGGCTGAATGTCTGTGAGGTCCAAACACTAAGGCATTAACAGAGAGAGCTCATGGCACAGAGGAAGCATCCATTATTCCCCCATCTGGATGTGAAAGAAACTAGTGACACTAATAAACAGTCAAAAGCAGAGACTCTCTAAACATGCTGCCACTTATCAAACAGCAGGTCATCAACCATTCATGCGACGGCTATACTTTCTGCTATGCATTCTGATAAGCAATTAACACACCACACCACACCACACCGCACCACACTTTATAAAACAAAAGAGCCCACTCACTAGTGAGGTCATGTTAAATACTAATGCTACATGTTTTGAAATTCCTACGTCTCTAAAGTTCATATTTTATAGAACGTAACCCTGCTGAACAATGGACAGGACAAACTAACCCGGCTTGACACATGGTAAATGATTATCTACTGGCACAGCACGCTTATGCCGGGCAGTTAGATGTTATGTGAGCAACAAGAGAAACTTGATAACTGCTGGACATCTGAATTATTTACTACAGCTTACTACACTAAAGTGTATAGCATGTAAAAATTAAACAAACAGTAGTCCCCACTTCAGACTTCTTTGTAAAAAAAAAAAAAACACATACATTTATTCATCTATTTAGTCTACGACAGAACAGATATAACTTGTGTGGTCAATTTATAACCAATGATATTCTACAAAGTCCCACAAAAAATGTGCTAACTCTAAACTTCACCCTAGTCATTGGGATAAATAATGAAATAATAGACCAGGGTCATTAACTGGTGCCCCGTGGTCCAGAAGCGTACCCAGCAAAGTATTTCAGCAGACCTAATGCAGTACACTTAGAAGTAATACTGTGGCAGAGGGGATAAACATATAAATAAATAGCCATATTTCTAATTTTATTAAACATGAACTAGCTCAACTTCAGTAGTAGATCCTGTGTTGTATATTATCCAGTCAGGTATTATGTAAATTATTTAGCTATAGGCAGCATTGGTTCAGAGCCTAGCTACAGGACTAGAGAAAACAGATCAGAAGGAGGGAAATGGTTTACCTTTTTTTAATTATTTACTTTTTATATACCCTCTCTTGTCTGGGAAGAGTTCTTAGCACACTGATGGCATTGCTTGTGTAAAAAAAAAAAGGTTAAACAAACAGAATGGACAGAGATGCAGGTGTTTATTCTTCCTGCATCGAAGGTAAAACACATGGTCTGTTTAGTCTGTGATACTAGTCAGACAAAACACAATGCCTCATTAATACCATAAGCTAATCACTTCAAGTTACCATCAAAAGGTAAACTGTTGACGTTTACAAACTGTATTCGAATACCTTGCAATATGCATTAAATATTGCCTGCACAATGAAAAAAAAATTTGGAACAAACAGACGCATTGGTACAGTAAATGCCAAAGTGGAGCCAGACACAAAGAGATCAGAGAGAAGAAAAGGGCTGGAGAGAACAATAGTCTTCATTTTAACTCTGACAGCAGCCTCAGGGATGAGCCCTTAAAAAAACGGGTCACATACGTCACCGTACAGAGCAAACGTGAGCTAATCCTCTACGCTCCAATCACAGCAAGAATACAGACGCTGGCTTTTCACAAAGGACCAAGGTTCCATGTTAAGAGAACCCTGTTTCAGCTTGATATGGAGATTACCCAAACTGCATCAGGAAATTCCTCTCTCGTAAAAGGAGGAATGGAGGAGAGAAAAAGCGGGATAAGTGTGTGTATGTGTGAGTGTGTGTGGTGCTACATTAACTCACACACTTCACACAGCATTGATCCACTAATGGCTCTTGTCCTGCAGTCAGCTTATTCTTAAGACTCTGTTAAAATTCTCCAGCATGTCTATGGGCTAGTAACTGGCTGATCAAATGATGCTGATAATGAAGCAGTTTTTCTACATAACCCGAATTTAAATCTTACAGCCTTCGTACTGACAGGAAGAAAACAATTCTACAACAAGAGACAAGCCAAATACATCTACGATATAAATACATAATGCATCTACAAGCCTAATACAGCCTACAACAAGCCTAATACATCTACAATATCTCAGACAAAGAAGTCGGTTCAAATTTTAAACTGTCATTATTTAAGAGCTACTATTACAATTCTGATATAATACAGTAATATAATGCACAAGACAGAATCAAAACTCGGGGCATTTCAACAAAGATCGATTAGATGTGTCTTTGTGTAAGCATCTCTCTTTAGCACGCAGGATAAATGGTTACACTAAAATCTACTTTTCTGTATTCCTTGTAGTTATGATACCTCTGTGCTTTTTCAGAGCTTTTTAAATATTTTTTGTTTCATGTTCGTTAAGACTATTTTAAAATGACTGAACTGAGCATTCAAACTAATTTCCTGATTGATTTCCTTTACAATGAAACATAAACTCAACCAAAAAGGATAACAGAGCCCATTAAAGCCAAAGCACTTTTTCAAATACATTTTTTAATCAAGTGCTCTAACCCACAAAATGTAAACACGTTTTTCAGCACTTTTTTTGGGGTGCTTTCTTGTTGGCTTTCATATTTGTCATGGTTCGTCGCTCCGTCAGTCTTGCCTTTGTATATTTTGCAAACAGCCCTTTGTTTGTGATTTTTCTGTTGTCTAATATACAGCAGTTCCACAAAAGCTCCATGTTGATAGCCAGAGTAAGAAAGCTCAACTTAAGGATCTGACCATTCTTGGTTATTACTGTGTTGTTTGTGTGTCTGTCAGAGAGATGGCAAACTTGACTAGGGAGTAAAGTCTGGTTTATAAAACGATGTAGGATGCCACATCTGAGCATTGCTCAGCCCAACTGACAAAAGCATACATGCAATAGCCATATCGTCCCTCTGCTTAAACCTGATTGCTCAAAAACGGACGATTAATATCCTATAAACACTGCGGATCTCACAATAGATTCTGATGCGCTGTTCACATTATTGTATTTATGCGATTACACTTATCTCTTTTTTAACAAATAACACATTATTTGTATGTTAACACTTAAAATAAATCAGTCCTAATAGATAATAATCAATTTCAGACTACATCAGTGTCACTGATTACACTCATGTAAAGTTTCAGTAATTATTTATTAGGTCTAATTACTAGACCTATAACTTCTAAACCATGAAGAAACACACACATACACACACTGTTACTGCTGTATATACACAATGTTCTATCTATGATTTATCTATCTATCTATCTATCTATCTATCTATCTATCTATCTTTATTTATTTCATAGTTAATTTATTAGTTTACAATTTATAGGGAAAAAAATGCAACAAATTCTGGTCTGATGTTTTCCAAGAACACAGAGAAACACCCTGACGTGGCTTCTAAACCGCAAATAAAATACAGTCGTTTCTCCTGAGTGACCTTTTCAGTCGACCTCTGTTGACACAATGCAAACAATCTCCTTATTACCATAGTGCATTTTTCAGCCCTGCAAATGTAACTAGAGAGGTCTGTGCCAGCCACCCTGTCTGTTTGTATTGGAAACTAGAGCTGCCATTTCAGCCAGGTGAGAAAAACACACGACAACTTTCCCTCCAGGAGGGGCACGAGAGCAAAAAACACCTGCTGACTGAACTGAAACACCTCCACAATACCTGAATGGACAAACAGCTAATCGTGCCTTTACAAACATAGCTAGCAGACAGAACAATGTGTTTTCAGTTTTTAGACTTCCTTTGCTGCCTAAGGGAGAAACTGTGTATTTATCCAGACAAAGTGTTCGAATGTCTCCGAAAAAAATTTGCTCATATAAAACTGAAAAGCTAAAAACAATATAAACCTGGTTAGACACATCATAACATGTCAGGCTAGACATATGATGAGAACAGACTAGTGTCAGACACTGTTTATCATAACCCCAAAACAAATGTAGAGCGTTATCATTTAGTCAAGCATATAGTCACTGTTTATAATATTGACATGCACAATATTCATTTCTCTTAAGGTTTTATGAGAAGGAATACATAATAAACTACAAAACAGAAAGTCCAAACGGTATAAAAGTCATGGCTTATGGTACTTCAACAATAATGCAGCAAGAACGGCAGCAAGAACGACATGAAAAATACTTACTTCAAAAATAAAAAGGATGGAGTCCAGCTCCTCCCTCTGAGATTTGTTCCCTGAAAGGAAAAAAAAATACTTTTGTAAAAAAAAAGCTCTTGTTGAATGAAATGTATGAACAAGATGATATATATATATTATATACACACACACACACTTGTTTTTTATGTATGAACAACCTTAATTTAGACTTTTGCAGGACATAAAAGAATTAAGTATTGTTTTTTAATACACATAGAATTCTCTACTGTGATTGGTCAGAAGGTGCTGATTAGTTTTTTTTCCTAAGACCAGCTCTGATGACCGTGCAAAAGAAATCATAGCTTTTTATTCATGCGTTGTAAATACGTTATTAGTTCTGGAGTAAAAGTAAATGTAAACTGTTTAGTGAATGTGTTTTCTATTTATTATAAAAGGACTAATATACAAACTTTTGTTATTTAATGAAGAATGGCATGGTTAAGTTCTCTGTAAGGAGACGTTTGTTTAACATTTATGGCAGAAGTCATGGATGTCAGTGCTGTATACAGTCAGTAAATTCTCCACCATGCAAAAACCTTTAACTTCCTTAACACAAGCAGCTGTTAGTTTTTTTAATTGGATTGACTGATTGATTCATTCATTTTGGGACAGGCTGGAAAGGGAACTGCTGTTGATGACTAACTTGTTTTAAGGATGTTCCACAGCATGAATGTCTATGCATGAATAATACAGCATTCCTCAATAACATAAATGTTTAAACTAAAAATGTTACGCAGTTATACGTCCTAATGTTCATTCACAAAAGCTGAACTGGAAAATTACATTATATCTGTATCTGCTGCTTTATTAGGAAGATAGTGACAGCTGGACAATATTTCTGAATCTGTTATAATACACTGTCTTTATCAACTTAAGGATGGAGTCTGTGATGAGATGACTCAAAAAAACAAAAAGTATTATTAAGCTCAAATAAGGGAACTCATGGCTTCTAGCTGGGCTGAGCGTATTTCCTGACAGTTATGTCATAACTAAGCTTTTGCAAACAGGGAGAGTAAGAGTTTCAATCATTTATAAGCTCACATTGGTTTACATGTTTAAAGCCTTGCTTGTCATTTAGAGTGATCGGCAGACTGATGCAAACAGTGTAGTACACTAAGCAGGACATTTCCTGCATTAAACATTACATGGATTACACATAATTTCAGCACAAATTATCAAATCAAATCAAATCAAATTCTATTTGACACATTCACATACATACAGGGTACGACATGCAGTGAAATTCTTTTTGCATCTGTCCGGTATACAAGCATAAAAAAAGGAATGCAATTTAGGATAAAAAAAACAAAAAAAAAAAACAAACAAAAGGAGATAGATAAATAAAAAAAATATACACTATATAAAATATGAAAATATAAGTGGAAAAATAATGTATATACATATACATAAATATACATATACATAAATCTGTATGGTTTTCAAAAGATTGTCCTTAAGGTGTCCATGTGCAGTATGGTGTGTAAATAGTGTACAGTATATAGTGTATAAAGTGGCATTGTGCTGTGCAAGTCCAGAGTTAATTATTATCCGTTTTCATTTTTTAAAATAAAGATTTAAGCCATTGTTATTTTTCTGGTATAACACCCTACAAACTCACACATCTACATGAGTAAATACTGAACATTTACTCACTGAGCACTTTATAAGGAACTTGTTTCATGAACATAGCAATGGGTTCAGGGTTCTTCAGTGGGTTTCAGTCACCAGATCTAAATCCAGTAGAACACCTTTGGGATGTGGTAGAAAAAGAAAATCTTGTGGAATCCATGAATGCCGTGAAGAATTGATGCCGTTATGAAAGAAAAGGGATGCCCTCACAAATACTGTATTACTATGGTGTTCCTAATAAAGTAAGTAAGTAAGTAAGTAAGTAAGTGTATACTACAGTTAACGCCTCAACATTATGTTTCTGATGTCTTATTACTTTCATGTTTGATCAATTCCATAGATCTGTTCTGTATTTTCTACGAATAAGAGTTCCTTGTAACATCTGATATTTTGGACTGATATGATGCTCCAGATCAGATAAAAGCTTTCTAGGTCTGTAACATGATGCTGAAATGCCTACTAAATTGCACATCTAAATGCAACATGCAGCAGACAGCTAAGCTGTTGAAAGCACAAAAGACATTCAAATGATGTTAACACAAAACTTACCTTTTTGTTTCAAGTTACTTTCCAGTGTAACAAAATTTTCATAGAAGATAAAAAAAATCTGTGAGCAGTTGGTCTCGAAAAACGTCTTCAGTTCTTGCCTTTCAGTGAAATCTGTAAAAAAAATAGAAGAGAACAAATGGTTATGCAAACAGTCACAAGATATACACACTGAGGAGATAAAAAACAACCCTGATTCTTTCAACACACATAGCAATGCATGACTGTATAGTATACTGGAAGAGTAATGACCCATAATTGCACAAATCCAGTATCGGTCAGGTAAGGATGAGTTCCATTTTGAGTCTGATTCCTCTCAAAGCGTCTTCATGTCATCAAATTTTTACTTGCTATATAAAAAACCATGTGTTGAAATTAATCGAATGTTTTGCAGCTAATATCCAAGTGAAGTTATCCCCTGCTCAATAATGTGTTCTTGAAGTCCTAACTTACACAACTTGACACTAAGCCTAACCCTAGAAAATCCGATAAAATAACACTAATACTATTTAATGGTTTAGTCTACATCGTTATCCATCAACCGAACACGATCTTCTCAGGACCATTAAGAAAAGCTCTAAAGATGAAGATAAAAGCTTTGTGAAAGTTCTCTACAAATATTAATCCCACTATATAATCTCCCCTGTGTTGTGATCTGCTAAGACATACTCTTACTAAGTAGGATAAAAAAACCCGGCGTAAAGGATGTTCAATCTGTAAGAATAAATGTGTTCAAATGAAAAACACTACAAAAATGAATAAATGTTATTCCTATTTCTTTGTCACAGCAGTGTTAGAATAGAACAAAACACTTTTCTAAACTGCAATAAGAAAAGTCGTGTTACTTTTGAATAATCTAAAGCAAATTGCAGCTGGTTGAACCAGAGCCAGGAAGTCTTTGTTTTTTTTTTTTCTTTTAATGTATTTATTATTATTAATTATTCTTATGTTTGTCACAGCGGTGGAAAACACAAACTGAATCTAAAGTATTTGTTGTTTGCTGTGCCTGATCCCTTTGTACAGCAAAGGATTAAAATGAATCGCAGAAACGTTGCCTGAGCATGTAGAGTACACAATGGACAATGTTGTGCAGCCTGCTATTATCTGAACCTGAACAGACTGATGAGATCTGGAACCATGAGCAAGGGTGTGGATGTTAAATGTTTAATAGTGCAAACGCTTGATCAGAAAACCTAAGGATGTGCCGGCCTCAACAACTCAGCACGATAACGATGACCATCTAAACGCTAAATCACACTAAAAAGATCAATGTACCACTGGTGTGCCTCAGACATAAAATGAGAAAAATGCTGACTATACTATACTGTTGACTCTAATGACAGCTACTGCCTCTATAACATAGTGCAGCAATCGCACTAGTATACAAATGTGAAATGCAATGCATTTCTGTTCCTTCTTGGACAGAGGCATATGATTGGCATCGCAGATTGTAGATCCCACAAAAGACTTCTACTAAATGCACTTTCCTGCTCAGAAGAAGTACAGGGGATTCCACTCAATGCTATATTTAGAATATCTATAAGTGAGTTGAACTGGTTCTTCAGAGCACTTTGTCTGCTGATGTTAAGCTGGCAGATGTAACTCTTACTGTGCAAACACAAGTCTGGTTCATGTCAGTGGATCTGCACAATGTCTATTTCCATGTTTCCATCGACCCAAACACAGATGCTTTTTTTTTTTTTTTTGAGATTTGACTTCCAATTACAGGATTTCCAACTCATCCTGAATCCATCAAAGATTTTTCTCAGATAATAAGCATTGCCACTGATTGCATTTTTTATTAAGGATAATCTAGTATCCTGTGTGTGGCTATAGTTAGTAAGTATGTATGGAATAGTCAGAAATTGTCATTTTATTGGTTCTATTCTAGGAGACCAGCCATTTTTTGTCAGTGATGGTTTGTGCTTAACGTGATAACGCTATCCATAAACTTTCTATTCACAAACATTAGGAGCTCCTCTGAAAGAGTGTACCTTTTGTGTGAACATGAGCAGACTACTGCAGTTTCTTACTGTCTTACATTAGGATATTACTGGCTAGTAACCAAACTCTCGGTCTAAACATCCAAACACAAACAGGAAAGAAGATTATTTTACTGTCTTTGTTCTCTCATTAGTTTGCTATTGCTGCTGCTGTTCCATTATCCATTTTCTCTCTAATATTCTCATCATCTTTCTCTCCCAAAAAACTCTTTTTCTCCTCTCCATCCCCTTCATCTCTTACTCTATAAATTGCTCCTTCTAATCTCACGCTCCCTTTCTTTCTCACTATCTCTTTCTCTCTCCTTTCCCCCTGCATCACTCTGATCACTCAAACGAATAAGCCAGATGCAACGTTTACATTTCTTACGTGTCTTTTAGTATACCTGCACTCCATGAAAAAGATTACTGATGTGTGAGAAACACTGTTATTATAACATTTGTGTATTTGTACCACTTTGTGGAAAACTGTGAAATAACAGCAGGCATATGTTCAATTGTCCACACAAAGCCTAGACTAACTGCTCGACGCTCCAACAATATGAGCCAACTGATGCATAAGCTCTGGCCTGATTTCCAAGGGAATGAGAAGACATGGCAAATAATTATGAGAAATAGATCTGGTGACTGAAATATACAACGGACATACCACCTAATCAACCTTTGGAAGACACCCAGTGAATAAAGGAATATGATACAGAATCTGAAAGCTATTTCTAGGCGCAAAAATTGTAAATGTTTTAAAACCTATTTTTAAATTTGCATTTAATGACAATGGGCATATTTTAGGTCTCTCTCATTCTCAACTACAGGTATCTCAGTGCCAATTACTCAGCTCCAGCAAATTACTCTGCAAATAAAAGTCATTTTTAAAATGATATCACTGAGACACCTCGATCGCTGAACTGACGCTGAATTCTACACTATAACTTGAATATAAATTGAGAACAAGAACGAAACCACTGAACAGGAAGCAGACAGACACGCCAACAGCAGAGCAGAAATAATCTAATGGGTGGAGCTCTTTTCATAATACCTCACATGCTCCTGTTTCAACACTCCTCATTGTGTTCACATTCTTCCTGAAAATTATGCTGAGCCCAGTAGCAGCAGCAGCAGCCATATCTTCAGAGAAAGAGGGAATAAAGATATGAATTGTTTATAGATGGAGAGGTGAGAGCTGGCAATGATAACCTCCTGAGATGAAGAAACATCCATCGTTAAACACTTAGCTCATGAGGAGGGTTCTATTGCTCTAATTGCAATAGCTCGTATGTTTCCTCTCCAAGTCATTTCATGGTGAAAGAACACTGCAGGGTTTTGAGCAGAAGCTTTCAACAGTAGACTGGATTAACTTGATACAGCTGCCTTATGAACGGGAGACAAACAGAGAGATTCTGTGTTGCTCCAATGATACAATTCAAACACAGTTGCCAGCCTCAGTTTGGTTGCTTCTTGATGTAGGAGGCAATAGCAAATTTAATGAATATCAGCTATTAACAAAGTCATTTAACTGGAACAAAGATGTGCAGGAAGCAATATATCGACATGTGCGAGGAAAGAAGAAATGCACAAAGGATTCCTGACTAGGGTTGCAAAATTCCAGGAATTTTCAAGGCTGTACACTTTCCATGGGAATTAACGGGAATATATGGAAATAAACTGGGAATTAAAAAACAGGGAACTTAAATGTAGTGATCTACAGTCTATAGTTAACTAGATCTATAGTTAACTTCCTATAACAGGGAACTTAAATGTAGTTTTAAAAAATCTTGCAGCATAATTTTGTTTAAATCAACCAGATTTAATGCAATTTAAGTTGAATTTGTACCCTGCATTCCTCGGTCACTTGCACACAGCACACTGCTTACTGGAGGCCCATTGAGGCCAAACCCACTGCATGTACTTGCATTCTTCCATAACATGCACAGTAACATTTTATTTAACTAATTGCTTAGTAGCAGGAATATTAATAGAATATTGGCTATTTAGTAGTACGTATTAAGCACATATTAATGCCTTATTCTGCCTTAACGTTTTCTACATTCTTAATTGTACCCAATGCCTAAACTTAATAACTACCTTACTAACTCTTAATAAGCAGTAAATTAGGACCACATGCACAGATAATTTGATGATCCTCCCCCACACACTCACTCCCCCTGAAATAAAAAAAAATCCTCTATAGAATAATGTTTATTACAATTAAGTTTATGTTTATTACATGCATAATAATGTTTATTATGCGTTTGTGCTACTCAATGAAAGAATCAATTAAAAGGTCTACTTACAATTAAATCAGTCAAGATGTCATTTTTAAAATTTGTATTACCTTGCATGCATGTCTGCTTATGACCAAAGAAAATGTTTATGTTTGTATATGATATAGTTTATATAAATTTCCCTATATTTCCAAATAATCCCCACAAATTCCCATAAATTTCCATAAATTCCCATAAAGCTTCCAATTTCGAATATTTCCAAAATTCCCCAGATTAAATTTACCGGAAGCTTTCTGCCCCTTTGCAACCCTATTCCTGACATCATAGTTAAGATTTTGCATTTCTAGTTCAAAATAAGTTTAATCTATGCTCCAGGCAAATCGAATTTGTATCAACTGTATTTAAATATGTGCCCTAGATGATGGTTTATTAGACCAATTTCTGCCTTTTCCATTATACTGTATTTCCTAGAGTAATGTTGCAGTGATATCATGACACAGCTCCAGGATCCTCTCCAGTGGGAATAGTGGGATCAAAGCAAGAACATACATTGGATGGGATGCCAGTTTATCTCTGGGCCCCGTGCACACACATTCCTCTATTGTCACACTAGCGAACATGCCGTTTATTTTATGTCCATTTTCAAATCGATAATGCAGATAACCGCGTAACTGGAACTGTCAGACGATTCAAAAAGCTGGTTTACATCATTCATTTTTACCCACACTCTCTCTCCGCTAATATCTTTCTCTTCTCTCTCATGTTCTCATCTTTCTCTTACCCCTCACTCATGCCCCCCCCATTCTCCCCCTCTCCTCACCGCCTTGCTTTCTATTCCCTCTCTTATAGTCTAAGTTTCACCGCTTATTTTACTCCACTTTTTGAAATCACTTTTGTGGTTGCTTTTAATATGAAAGGAAAAGCAAAAACAAGTATAATTCAAATCTGACCCTGTTAGTGTAGCCTTGGTGTCACCAAAGATGTGAAATTAGCATTTCATTCAAATTGCTTGTTCTGAATCTGATATAGTGTGATATGAATGAAATCATGAAAAACAGTATGAAGGTTCACAAGAAGGTAAACATTAGAGTCAAAGCTGCTTCAACAGAAATTTTGAAAAATGTGCAATATTACCTATGTGCAATATACATCTTTTATCCATTTTGTTTTGTACATACTGTATATTATGTCTCCATTCTTTTTATATATTTGCATTTTATTACTCTTGGCTGCTGTAACAGTGAAATTTCCCCATTGAGGGACGAATAAAGGTATATCTTGTCTTGTCTTATCTTATTTAGCAGTAGAATACGTGACTTGAGGCAATGTGTTCAACCAGTTGTTGGGGAAACAGTTGAGATGCTGATGCTGCAGGAAAAAATGCTGATTGTTAAAAAAAAAACAAAAAACAACAATTACACACTAAACTTAGAGCCAGTTGTGTTTGAAAGTGTGAAATGATAAGGATTCAGATGTCAGCTCAGTTTCAAACAGATGTGGACGTTTAATACAGCTGTGGTTTTTCCATCCAGTGTTCAGTTTAGAAGCATTAACTGGATCAGAAAAAATAGTTCACATCTCTGATCACATACTTAATGTATGGGTAAAGCAGCTGAAAAAATGACTTGGATGCTTCTTAATATATAAAGAAATATTTAGTAAATTTGGCCTTTAAAATTATTTCATTAAAAAAAATTGTTCTTAAAAAACGATTTTCTTTTGCTTATTTTCTTGTTGAATATCAACAGAAAAGTCATTGCACACTGTAAGCCGGGTCCCTGAGCACTTGGGTGGCCTTTAAAATGTCCGGATTTCATCAGGTTTTTATAATTATTGATTGTTATCCTGATCCTGCAGTGCACAGTCTTATATCCTGCGATCCTGGAACACCAGATCCAGCGTGACCTGACGGTGATGACATGCTTACAGAAGATTAATGAACAAGTGCAAACCTAATCTTTCTTTAATGACAGTTTTTTTGCTTAACTTTTCTCACATTTCTCCTAAATCTAAAAACAAATAAGGTTGAGGAATATCAGGCAGCCTAATATCTGTGTGCTTTAATAACATTGTGTTCCGCCAGCAAGATTATTTATATTTTTACTCATATTTACACATTTAGCATGTATTAGTGGGATTCATCATCCAATGTAGAAGGAATACAGAAACACCTGGAAAGGCTTTATGGCTTTCTTCCCTTTTTTGCAGACAAGTACAGCTCTGACTGAAAAGTGACTGCATTTCAGTGCGGCACGACATCCACATGGCTATGAAAGTGAAATTCACTTCAACACATTTTCTGCAGGTTACCAATGAAAAGCATTAGTGCTTGTGTACTGGGTTTAACTTTCACTAGTGTGATTTAAAATAGGAAACGGAGAAAAAAATATTTCCCTGCAAAGAGAAAACTAAAATTTAAATACAATTTTGATATTGTCTCCTTGTGAATTAGTCAGAAGAGGAAACTGGTATTAATTACGTATGCACACACACCTCAACAAACAAGTTCCGATACCAGCAAATAATCTGTAAGACAGTTCTGGCACTCATTTTGTTATACTATTATAAGATGTTTGATGATTTTCTTGCAAATGTTGTTAAGTCATGTGATCTTGCATTTTCCCTGAAATAATTTACACATTACACAGTTTAATTTGTACTGACAAAAAAAAAAAGAAATTGAGTGTTTAGATGCTGCTGCTTTGTAAGGCTTATTTTCTATAACTATTGTTTTTTATTATTGTTGTCTAAATGCAGGAGAACTGTATTTCACTCAACACTTGACTGTAATGTAAAAATGACAAAGCTTGACTACAAAAAATACTTGATAATGAATTATTCAGGACACTAACAAGCATGAATGTAAAAGCAGGAAGATCAGGCTTGATTTGCACTTTCTCCTTGAGAACAATAACAGCTCTGTCATGCCTTGGTTAAGTAGTGACATGACTTGCAGCTTCCTAATCAGCATGCTACAGGTGTAAAAGAGGAAAGTCGTGATGTTCTGCTCTGTTCTATGCAACTGTTCATTACTGTGGCACCTGGAGCAGAACTGGACAGATCACTGAGTCGCCTGGAGGACGATAAGTAGGTTCAATAAGCTGAAAAAGAAAAAATAACCCACACTTGCTAGTGACAGTCATAAAAACACAGCTCTTTTGGTATGAGCGATGTTTAAACTTGTGGTGCAGAGTTACGCAAAATATCTATCTTAACACTTTTACTATACAATAATCTACTCATTCAGCTGTGCCCCACACACACACACACAAGCGCGTGCGCACACACTCGCACTCCCGCATGCACAAACACATACTCACATAGTCACACTCACAGACAGACAGACAGACACACACACACACACACACAGACAGACACAGACAAACACAGACAGACACAGACAGACACAGACAGACACAGACACTCACAGACACTCACAGACAGACACAGACACTCACAGACACTCACAGACAGACACAGACAGACACAGACAGACTCACTCGCAGACAGACAGACACACACTCACAGACAGACACACACACTCACAGACAGACACAGACAGACATACACACAGACAGACACACACACACACTCACAGACACACACACACATACACCCACAGACACACACACATACACTCACACACTCACAGACACACATACAGTCATACACACACTCTCACAGACACACATACACTCACAGACACACATACACTCATGCAAATTAATTGTCTTTTCAAAATCATCTCGTTAACATCTATATACAGACTCTTTAAGAACCCATGAACGGTTGGTATTGGTTTGTTTGATATTTTTGGCTCAGAGTGACATCCTGTACCACGTCACACATTGTATCAGTGGCTGAGGCCTGGAAAGTGTCTTCACGGTCATGTAAAGTAATAATATCAGTGTTAGAAGTAACTAGCAATTCAAATCTGTTTTCTTGTTGCTAAAATGAAACATTCAGGAAGAAGAATCAGCGTTTCTTTATAAAACTCAGCAATTTATCTGTGAGATGAAAGAGAAGCAGTTTTTGCCCTTTTCCGCAAATCATGTGCTCTCTACTGTCTTCACTCCCAGTGGCAGTTGCTGCAGGAAGTCTCACCAAATTTGTGTAAAGTTAAATTTTGCTCAAATTTGTTCCATCAGTGGGCATGCGCACACAACCACCAGGACCATGCACTACTGATTACTACGTCAGCTCCTTACACTAACACACACATTTACACTCACTCCACATGTCTGGCAAACTTATGTGTATTTCAATGTGTACACACTAAACACATAATTACACATGTGCTTTCTCATACGTAGTTTCTGTATGCTCTTGAGCTTGTTGGTCTTCAGTTTTGTACCGGTTTTGTCACTGTATGACCCAATTTAACCTTCAGTATTTTGTTGAACTACAAACAATTCTTTGAATTGATATTTCAGGTTATATTTGTTACTGGACTGCGAGCCTTAAGCCTGAGTTCAGGTTTAAATCTCTACTCTGTTCCAGTAAATTATGCCACAATCACATATGTGCACTAACACTAACTAGCTGTTCTGCTAATATCAACAAACTCGTAGAACATTACCATGAGCAGATTTGATCTATAAACTATAAAGTAATGGGAAAATGTAATGGTCCTACAATTTTACCATGGAAGACATGACAAAGTCCTTTAAGCTGGAGTTAAAACTCATACCTCTCGTACCCATGTAAGAGACAACAAATATCCAAATACCTTTTACATCTAACTGGCCTAAGATATTTTAGCTGCTTAGCATAACAGAAGGTGACGATAGGCATTGCATTTAAAATGTTATCTGGGAACAGGCCTGATCACTCTACACCACTCCCTATCCTGCTAATGCTCTGCCTATTCTCTAGCCATAATAAAAGCTGTCGTTATAACGAGAACATCAGATATGGCACTCCTTACAGCTTCTGAATGCCACCTAACTGGTACTGCACCACCTCAGACCTTTTCACAATGGGCCTGAAAATATCACACCTGAAGAGCACAGAGTCGTACAGACAGACCATGTTCATTCTCTGGTCAATTTCAATAAATAGTAAAAATAATAAATAAAATAAACAGTGCTCAACAAAACGAGAGGGCATTTCACCTTGAAAACTTTAACTTTGCATGGCTCATAAGTGACAGTTCATCATTTTCAATGCTTTAGATAGGATACTTTAGGATCAAATTTGTTTTAACCATATACAAAATCTAAAACATTAACATTTAGAAAAGAACAAGATAAAAATATTCTTTCTAAACTCTAGCTGCCCAACCCCTTCTCTTAAGAGTGAGCAGAATGAGTGAGCATCAGAGACAACAGCGACATTAATGACAGTTGCTGCACCTTTTTCGATGAATGATTTAATTGTACTGTTTAGACAAACTCAAGAGAAAAACAAGACTGTTAAAAGAACAATAACAGAGCAGAGAAAAGAAGTCACACATGCAAAAGCTCGATAAAAGCTCCTGTAGTCTAGAGCTATGTCCCAAATAATGTAATGCACACTATACACGTATACTCTGCACTGTCGTGTCTAGTGTATGAATGTTAGTATGCAAATAAAGTAATAACAGTCACTCTATTTATACTACAATATGGTGTAGGGTAAGGCTTAAGTATACAATTTGGGATGCACCTTTTTTTTTCCTCAAATTAGATACCTCTAAAATAAACATGCAATATAGAAATACTATGTAAATTTCACCCTAAACTTGAAAAAAATACAGCTTTTTAAACATGTAGGCCTTGTAAGCTATCTAACAAAGATACAAAGCTGTAGCTCTGCGCCCTGTATACATTATTCAGTACTGATACTCGAACGAGAGTAAGTGATATTGTGGAGGTCTGCATTGTAAACAACACAAGGCTGTTTTATTGTAGTCGCACTTACAGAAGCGTGTGCCCTTGAATCAGTTAACATTTGTGAAACTAGCATTAGAGTGAAATTCTCATGGCACTCTAAAATATAGCTGGTTTATTTACATTACACAATCACTAGGCTGAGTGATTTGGGTCATTTTGCTGGGGCTTTTATGGGAGGGGAGGCTGAGGATTATGGGTTGTGGTGTTTCAGCTAACACTATGGCATGACAAACACACCTAATCAACAAACACCATCCTGTGTTTAAATAACCTTTATGTAATGAGCATTTTACTGTCACTTATCACTTCCTCCCCTATTTCTTAGGAATATTTTGATTGGTTCGGTTGGTTTAGTATTAACTTCAGCTTCTTATTTTGAAGCATTGCAACGATATGTTTGAAGTAATTATATACACATGTTTTATACAGTGCACATGTTTTATACAGTGCACAATTCCCTTTGCAGACATGGCTAACAAAATTAAAGTCTGTTTTTCCAATTTGAGTTTGAGAAAGAAAACATCTCACCTGATAGAGATAAAATTCAGCCTGTAATACTTTTACACAGAAACAAAGAAACATGTGATGGAGCCTCTTTTTTTCTAACAGGTCATTTGGTCATTTGCATTGACAAGCCAGACATTCAAATGAAAATGCAAATGTGATGGAAATACTCAGAGCTGTAGATAGGCTGAATGAAACAGGTGAACAGACCTTCACAATAACATATTAAAACAACATATACTGCAGAGGTCTTTCTAAAAAGTTTATTTTACATGCTAACAAAGCGAAATCAAATGTTAGACATTACAATAAACTTTTCAATGTTTGACATAAGTATAAAGTTACAAAAATAATACAAAGTAAGTATTTAGTGCATCAGGATGTTGATCAGTTGCAAACAGTTTTGAATGCTGAGTATGTACTGCAACACCACAATGCTTTTCATTTTTCAAAACGAATGAGCTGTCTTAATAGTCCACATCTTTGCCAGCTGCTGTAAGACTATAAGACTATAAGAGTGCCTCCGTTCCTTTCCCTCTTAAGCTTGGATGAGAGACACAGCATCTATAACTAAACCCACAATGGAGGTGGCAATCACATTACAAAGGTGCTCACAGTGAAAGTGCCTCATGGTGTAGCTTCTCATGCTGAGCGACTAGCCAGTGTTAAATGTCAATACCATTAATAATTACCTCCGTCTGAAAATGACAAACAGGCAGCGGTGATGCAGAGGCTCTGACTGAACTTCACAGTAGACACAGAGTAACAGCTTTCAGGTCCTCATGAGGAGTTCCCATTTATGGGAAGTTGGGAAGTCGTAATTACAATGTCGGGTGCGTTCAAGTAACTTTACTCAGAGCAAGACCGAGGTCTACCTTCTATTATACAAAACAAAATATAGCAAATTTGGTTAATGTGCACATCAAGTGATTTATCAAATCACTTAACAAATCAAGTCAAGTAGCTTTAATTGTCATTTCAACCGTTTCATTCAGATTTATGAGATTTATATTCACCCAGTTTATATATGTCTATTTATATGTCTAGTACACTGCTGTTATCTCCATACAAATCTGTTCCTGTACAGCACCAACTGCTGATATTCTTACACAAACTCTCTATATCGCATTGCCAATATAAACACTTGATAAGAGAAAAGAGAAACAATATTACGATTCCTCTGTATGTCTGCACATATGGTGGCATTGACAATAAAGAACCTTGAACCTTGAAATGAAACCACGTTTCTCCAGGATCATGGTTCTACATAAAACAACACAGAGCTTCGTCTTGAAGTAAGTCTTTGAGTTTGAGAGAGAATACATCTTTTTAACAAAGTACAGACATTGAATCCACTGATTCCACCATGTTTCCTTACTGAGACACCCACAAATCCCAAATCCAGAGGTTCCCTACTCGGAATTATGTTTTGTACATGTGCATAAACATGAGGTTTCCAAAATGGCCTACATGCACCATAAGCATATGAAAGACACTGGGACCTCTGCTCAATTACTGACCCCTGGTTCTTTTACTGTAGATGCTTTTCTTCTTGGTGAGATTTGAGTTAGCAATTCATGGAATCTTAGGAAGCTTCCCTCAAACCTTATTTCAGTAAGTGATGTCAAATCAATTTTGCATGTCACCTATTAAAGGATTTAGTGCTGATATTTGTATTCGCTTAAGATGAATCAACATATAGACATAAGTTTTTATAATCTATAACAAAGAATATGCACTTTGCTGTTTTGAGGAGGTAAATGTAAACATTACAGCTTAGTGTTTTCCCACGTTATTGTCAAGGAGGTCATAAATGAGGAGTTCTGACCAAGTCGCATTTACTTTCATCAGCTCAACAAACAATGAGAAAAAAATGGGGCTGCATGCATTATTTTTAAGTGAATGTGAATACAGCTCTTGTCACTCATTTACTTCTGATAAAGACAGACAGTTCATGGTGTCTTTACACTAGATTTGTGTGATTATAATAAAAAGGTCATTTCTACCTTTATATATTCTGTATAGGTCTGAATTTAACATTGTGCATTAGTTTAATTAAAAACCTAAAAATACTGTACACAGGGTAGCAGGGATCATGGAGTCTATCCCAGGGGACTCGGATCAAAAGGGCACAATCACACACACTAACCCTGTTCACACACTACAGCACATGTCTTAGATTTGTGGAAGGAAACCGGAGTACCTGGAGGAAACCCCCAAAGCTCAGGGAAAGCATGCAAACTTCATGAACACACTGCAGAAATTTAACCCTCAACCCTAGAGGTGTGAGAAACCTGAGTTTAGCACTAATCCACCCCTCAATCGACATGCAAGTGTTAAATGATTTGCACAGATATTCTGAATTCTCCAACATTAACCAACACCACATGGAAGCCTTGCTTTTGGCCATGTGGACATTGGAAAAAAAGAAGTTCTACTGTAGAATCACCTAAAACCTTATAATCCAGCTGAGATTTTACAATGTCACTTCTAGCTGGCAGCTCCTGACTGCACATCTGAGAATATTCCACCCTTCCCTACTCTCCTGGAAATCATTTATCATGATTGATTTCAAATAGTAAATCATGTGTGGGGTTAAATAAATGCCATACAAGCCAAGGGCAAATGGTGGCTCAAATGGTTAAGGCTCCGGAGTTACTAATCAAACGTTTTGGCGCTTCAAGCACCAGTGCTGTCACTTTCCCGATGTTGCCCTCAACAAGGCCCTCACTCTGCAGCAAATAAAGGCTGTTTTTTCTACATAGGATAAATATCCAACAATTATATAGCAGGGCTATTTACCATTATCGAAAATTTTATTAAAAAAAAAAAATATATATATATATATATATATATATATATATATATATTCTTAATGTAGACTGTGAGCAAAAAACAAACAAACAAACTCATAAAACAGATAAAACATTTTTGTATTAACCTGGTCATGTTGTTTCATTCTATAATAATAATAATAATAATAATAATAATAATAATAATAAAATTTATTTCAATGAAAGTATAAAGTCAGTCGCTATGGCAGAGTCCACATGACCCCCTGACATAATCAGAAGGATTGGAGAACAACACAGCGTTAATGATTGCAAAGTCACAGATTGGCTTTAACTGCTGGTGCTAATGTGTTAGCGCAGCGTGTCGTTCAAAAAAGCAACAGAAAACTGCACTAGACTTGTGAATCAGAATCTGACCCAGAATGCACACACTACATTATTTCATTCTCTGACATCTGAAATCATCTAACAGCTTGGGCAAACACATTTATTGGACGTTACTCTCCCACACTGCAACAAGCACCATATGATTCATAAGTGATAGCATCAAAATCATACAGGATGGTACAGTGTAAGCCTGGACTCATACATGCACAGCTACTAAGCTCTTGCACACACTTCATCTGCTGTTTACTACCTGAATCTAGGAGTTTCATTGCAATCAAGAAAGTAATTTCAAGTCAATTTAAACAGACAGAATTGTCATGTCTCAGCAAAAGCATAACAATTTACACACACACACACACACACACACACACACACACACACCCCAGCTGTACACTGGAAACAAAATGTTGTGCTCGCTGTTGTCCTTGTTCCCATAACAGAAGGGTGAGGTAGACAGGCTGTGTGTGATCAGGTGCTCCAGTAATTACCAAATGCAGCCAAGCCCAACTGAGTGCGACGACACACACACACACACACACAAACACACTTACTTACCCACCCCAACCAATATCTTAAAAAGGTGGAGCAAAATCTAACCCCTGGGTGTATACACACACATTAATCATGAGAACTACAACTGTCAAGCTTCATGTAACTATAATTACAGAAAACAAGGCATAATACTTACATTCATGCTGCGAATGTGATTTTTAAAAGCAAAACAAAAAAGGGCAGCACAAGGGTCAAGGAAATTAATGACATGTGAATGTAGAAAGAAAAGAAAAAGGGAAAGGAGGTCTTAACATCCAACACCCCATCACTCATCCTCACTTCCTATCTGTACAGGAAGCAGCCAATGGGAGGAAATCCTCAGTATTATGAAAGCGCAGCACTCTGTAAGTCTGGAGTGGTGCAAGAGTGAAATGTAGAACCTAAAAGGTTAAACAGACCTGTCTTATCTAGCGTGATGCATACGGACAAAAACAACATGGTGAGATACGATGGCCGTGGAGCCGTCTGTGAGCGCTGATTACTAGACTTGACATTGAACCAGGTTTCAGCAGAACACACACTGATACAACAAGCATGAATACAGCCAAACACAAGACCTTTAATAAAATAAATAAAATTAAAGTAAATAAATAAATAATCACTTTTTTAAAATACATGATAAATAAAAAAAAATTATATATATATATATATATATATATATATATATATATATAAACTGTTGTGTCTTGTGACTACCACAATATTCATGATGGTCAGCACTGATTTGCAGAATCAATCCACAGTAATGTTTAATTAGTTTTAAGGTCAAAATTTACTGAGGAGAAATTTTATCAATTGGCACAGACACACAAACTAACACTGAAAAAACCCGACAATGTTATGAGCAAGGTCAACACAGACAAGCCACCCATTCCAAATGTCAGAAAGCAATAAAAAGGAATACTATAACAGGTTCTGTTACACAAAAATACTGCGTTGTTCTGCTATACCACAACAATAAGCCAAGAATTATAATATTTAACTGTTTATAGTTTCATGTAATATGAATGAATGTCTGCAAAAATTAGCACTTACATTATCTCAGATGTAATAAAGTCATTTGCGCATCAGACTCTCCTTTTTCTCTACTTAAGTTGAATACAGCATAGCTTAAGGTCATAACCCCTAACCTTCAACTATAAGAAACACCAAAGAAACCAAAGAACCTCAGTAATTCGACTCAGGATCTCTAGATGGTCTCCTCACCTCTGAGTCCAGCAAGTGACATCAAACCAACATGACTGCTCACAGCAAATATAGCAGAAACTTAACTTCTTTTTCAACTGAGTTTTACCGTATACACTGTGTGCTTTACAACAAAAGATATTTTTGTGTTTTAGCCTCTTTACAGCTAAAACACACAGAGGTCAAAAACGACATCACTCTGAGCTCCGACTTTCCACTACTGAGGTAAAACAATGCAGCATTAGTCTGACAAAAGCACAGCTTGTCTCGTCACAGAGTAAGCAAAAAAGTGTACACTCCTCTCTCCTGAACACTGTCTTAGTTCTTACTAATCAATACAAAACTCCTTCCAAAAATAAACAGTTCCTTAGAGAAAATTTCAGCACATCAATGACTCTACACTTCTCTTTAGTAAACAACAGCACTGTTTGACTGAAAATTTTTATGTACTGTTTAGTAATATGCATAAAAACAGACACTATCTGATAAATATCCATCTGAATGTGATTCTGGTGAATCTGGTACTCCAAAGCAAGACATCCAGAGGAGTGAAAATGAAAAAAGCCTTTCAAAACCAAAAATAATAATAAATACATTAAACATGTGTTAAACATGGCATGTTATCCAGATTGTTCAAAAATACACTTAATACTTGTTACATCCAATTATATCCAACAAAGTTAAAGTAATCAGATGATTAGCCTTCCGAGACTTAATCGGTCAATACTTTCTTAAAAACACATGCAAAAATAGCCATGCAAAGCTATAGCCAAATCTTTTTAGTTGCTTTCAACAAGCTGAGCTGGAAACTGCTCGACCTGCGACAACACCGCATACACCAAATTTAGTAAAAGAAAAAGAAAAAAAAATACATTGATAGTCAACTGCATAGGTAAAAATTTGTTGTAGCTGCAATTTTGTGCATATCCGCTATCACATAATAGTGGACACAGTTTCATCAATCACATAATAGTGGACACAGATGCCTTGACATCATGACCAGTGACTTCTGCCTGAAACATTTTCTGCGTCTGAAAATTTTTAAACGATCTACTGGGCTTTAATATAGACAAATGTCTCCTAGCACTGTAATAAATAATCATAATTAGGCTAACCTATTGAATAAAATCAAAATATATAATGAAATTCTTTTTTTTTTTTTAAATGAAGAAAAAGCCTGTGTCATTTCTATAAGCGTAATATGTTAAGATTGAGCTGCCAGACATCATGTGCTTTGACGCCACAAAGTTTTTATCAAAGGGAAACTTGCCCATGTTGCATCTGAGCTTTAGACTGATAAGACATTCTTTGTCTGAAAGCAGTTTTTGTACCAGTTTAAAACCTTAAACAACACAGAAAACTACACTAGAAAATGAACAGATTAATGCATGAACAAAATACTTTGACATGAACACACCGTCAGGACAACTGCAACGTTCTTCATTACCTAAAAATGCCACCTACTTATCTTCAGAGACATATCCTTTATTTCGAGTTAGAGTGTACTGCAGGTATGTATAGGCTAGAAAATGTGCTTCAGCGTTTGAAGACAGAACGTAAGCTGTAGAGAAGAGCTCTCATCACTTACAGGCACTGAACCTGCTGAAACCATGTGCATCTTTCCACTGCCTCAATCATCAGAGGCGTAGAATTAATAAAGCCAGGTATGGATACAGCATCTTTCACCACAACCATAACTTAGCCATAGGTCATTTTCACACCTGCATTTTTTTCCTGGATTTTATCTGTACAATTGTTGAATTGTGAACTGAAGCTCATGAGCAGATCTGGCACCCATGATGTGGGCTTTACAGACCTAGCTGTGCATCAGGTGTGGAAGAACTTAGGTACGCATGCTGAGGCACAAAACTAATTATAAAAATTACAAAATAAATTAATGAATTAAATAAAGTAAAAATTGTGCCTTCCATTTATCAAATCTGCATGCACAAAAACATATGGCCTCATGTAACCTAGCCATTGTTTCGAAAGGTATTCTTTAATCCTTATTATGACCCAAAGCCCCAAACAACCCTAACAAATATTAGTCAGAATAAGAGTTTGAACAGTAAAATTTTGCCATGTCAAAAAGTGAAAGAATGAACTGCATTACATATATTAAAGCCTTAATCAGATTTTTAAAACTAGATCTGGATTTTAGATCAACAATCTGAGTGTATAGTGTACAGTATGTATGGTTTTAATCTAATATATTTCTTTTGTGAAAAATCTGTGCATGTGTGCAAGCATATCCAGCAGCACAGGTTTTATTTAGCACTAAACCTGCAAAATAAAAACTCTCCCAAATAAATTCATTCATTCATTTTCTACCGCTTATCCGAACTACCTCGGGTCACGGGGAGCCTGTGCCTATCTCAGGCGTCATCGGGCATCAAGGCAGGATACACCCTGGAAGGAGTGCCAACCCATCACAGGGCACACACACACACACTCTCATTCACTCACGCAATCACACACTACGGACAATTTTCCAGAGATGCCAATCAACCTAACATGCATGTCTTTGGACCGGGGGAGGAAACCGGAGTACCCGGAGGAAACCCCCGAGGCACGGGGAGAACATGCAAACTCCACACACACAAGGTGGAGGTGGGAATCGAACCCCCAACCCTGGAGGTGTGAGGCGAACGTGCTAACCACTAAGCCACCGTGCCCCCCTCTCCCAAATAAATATATGGCACTAAATTAAGTCCAGGATAACGATTTATGGAAAAATAAACAAATAAAAAATTGCCACAGCACACTGCAAAGCACACTACAGGCATGTATGTAGATGTGATAACGTAAAATGTAGAAAGAAAACCAAATATTGACTGATTCATGTAGACCAGAGTTTATCCCCAGTAACTGTATTATCAAAGCGCATACAAACACACTGGATAAATTAGTACAAGACTGACTTATTTGCCATCATCACTTTATCTTGTACATGAGAAGGGCTCTTTTAATTATCTTGTTGTATAAATGATCAAATGTCCTGAAAAAAATGCATGTGTTCGTTATTTAAGTTAAGGTGAATGTGATTTGAAGTTTTCGATTCTGGTGCATACAGAAATACAAGGCGAATTTATTTATATCAAAAGCAGTCATGAGGTACAAACACAGGTTTAGTGAAGAGGTGGACAAAACCTAGGAATAGCAAATGCCAAAGTGAACGTGTATTTAAACTTACATAATACAACAAAGGCACTAAAAAAAAAAAAAGGCACTCAGAATGACTGTGTTTGTAGGACATTAAACATGTTTGAGGCAGCAATAAAAAGCAGATTTGTTTAGCTTGTCAGCAGGACAGTTTGACTGCTTCTGGTCGTGTGGCTCAGCAGGAAAACACAACAGGAAGCAAACTGTACAATCTGAGAAGGAACTTCTGCACCATGGATCACCATCTGCCTTAACATCTTTATATTATTATTATCATCATCATTATATATATCACTCTAATCAGACTTGAATACTTTAACTGATATTGTAGCAAAGCAAACAACACCTATGTGTAAAGTAATTACGATTTGCAAGGATCTGTGTGCTCTCAGTGTTCAGGGTTATGCATTAACAGATCTGATGTATTACATTAGCTTTTATAGTCAGTTCATCACATGAAAACAGCTCGCGTGAATTAATGTTGTCTGGTATTATCTGAATGAAGGACCTAATAAACTTTAGCCGATTTTTTGTTACAGATTACCACACAATACTGAAGCTGCTCTCAAAGCCAGACCATATACAAGGACGGGAAAAAAATGGATTTACCCCAACATGCCCTTTCTCACTTTCACAGACGGCTATTTAACATTAACAGCGGGGTTTTAATTTCACTGAATGAGTGCGCTGCACAGTTAGCTACACAGCTAGCACGCTAGCCAGCAACGCCAGAACAATTAAACCCAAATGACACCTGACTCTGGCTAGCATCGCCACTTGGCCGGCTGTTATACAAAAAAAAAAATCACAATATACACCAAACATATTCACACTCCCTTAATGCAAAGCTAGACAAGAGGTCGCGTTATCCTTGTTTTTCATCTTTTAGATTACCACACCGTTTCATTCAGGGAAACAAAAGGCACGTCGACTCATTGCTGTCATATATATGCAGCTAGCTAGCTTGCTAGCTCTCTCGCTCACTCGTCCACACATCTAGCCACCTAGCTAGCCTGCTAAGCTAAAACACGGTCCTGTCAGTGAGTCGCAGTCTGTCACAGCACCAAAGCTCACCTAAGAGTGACCGGAGATGCTTCAAGCGGGTTAAAACATCCTTCTTTGGGTCCAGAACTTTCTGTGTAGATTTCTTGACGTCTCCATAACCCCTTCGAGTAAACATTCCGGTATAAAAGTCAATTTTGGAGCCCTTTTACCATTCAGTCGGTGTCCTATACGCCACCACTTTCCCAGCTGCTGAACGTTTGACTTGTGTTATTCCAGCGGCCGCCTCTCCGCGGTGTGTAAACACGGAAGCGCTCAGACGTCGCTATGGCAAGACATGCCCCTGACCCCGCCCTCTAACCCCGCCCCTATAACATTGTCACATATAGTACAAATTATATACAATCCAATAATATTACTGATAATAGATAATAAGATAAGAATGAAGGGTTGCACTGTAACTGCATGCCAATTTTTATTTCCCTGCTTCCCTCAAATAAAACAGCACAACTGGACACCACTCCACTATTTTACTAGATAATTTACCTAAGCAACTGGATTGATTAAAAGTCTTAATGATTTATAAAAACCTATATAAATAAAAGGTTGTTGATGCTGTTGTATGTAATGCCCAGGCTTTTTGTTAGTTAGATGGACTTTTGGTGTAAAATGAAGTAATATTGCTGTTTACATAGTGTGAGTTCACAATGATGTAAAAGGGGTCATTATGGTTGTTATGTGATAATATGAATAGGGGTAGAGTGCTTGCAAGAAAATATTTTTATCCCTTATATTTTTATCATTGTTAGGATTGTTTGAATTAGGATTCAAAATAGGTACCACTGTAAAATGATGCCAGAAGTATGATGCCAAAGAGTTAAATACTCCAGAGTGCCATCTGGTGTCAAAGAATTAAACTAAATTCACTCTATTGCAACTAAGATTAATGACATACACACGTACTGTACGTACAGCCTGTGTGTTTATTTCATGTTTTGCTTCCATACTGACATATTTTATTTGGCTAAATGGCTAAAATATTCATATTAATAGTTAATCCACAGCCTCTCACTCACTCACTCACTCTTTCACACACACACACACACACACACACACACACACACACACACACACACAATCTGGGCCTAAGCCTCTCAGTTCTTCTATGCTGATTCCTGGTTGGCCACAGCTGAAAGGCATCAGGCTTCTCTGTTTGGCACAAAGTCTATACTGCCTTTCACCGTCTCGCTTAAGCTGGTGGCCGGAAGCTTTTACTTGGCAATAAGGAAACCTAATTTAATGTCTGACATGCCTCCTATAGTGTACGTGAACTGAAGGTTTGACTGCATTAAGCGAAATTCTGCTTCCTGATTTAGCCGATAATTAAGACGGCAGTGAATTAACATTCTGAAGAGCATTGGAGGCAGAAATCTTTGAGCTGACAATGAGAGAGCAATTTAGTGAAGATGGATAATTGAATCAAATGTGATAAATTGCAAATGCCATTTTGGATATGCTTGATTTGCTTATCTTTTATAATCCTTCACAGAAGGAAAACAATCTCAGGTCATATCTGGTGAGGCAGAGAGTAGTAGTAAAGTAAATCTCTTTTCTGCCTTCTCTTTCTATCTTAAAAAGCATTAGCCTATAATCAGTTTATTTTGATACTGCTGCACAACTGTGTAATCTATGCAGTTCCTGTTAGTAGGGATGCAGTTCTTCAATATTGGCCATAAAGCTTTCACAGAAATGTGCAGTGATATTGTTCTAAAAATATATTTGGACAATATAATAATATGACCAAGGAAAATGCTGCAGGCATCCAAATCATCCAAAATAACCTGACAATAATACTGCACCAGCTTTAGCTGTAGAAGAAATGCACGCGAAAGACTGACAGGAGCTCAGTGCTTAAGGCTCTGGGTTAATGACCCAAAGAGTCCAAGAGTCACATTTAAGCCTTAGTCCCTAAATCCGGTTCAACTTAATGATAAGAATATTTTGTGCCTTACACCTGAGCCACTTCTACTTCATCTTCCTCGTCTTCATCTTCTGTAATACAGGATTTTTAAAATTATATATTAAATGTATACAAGTACAAGCCCACTAAGGTTTAAAAACTGATATAGAACATGCATGCCCAAAAGGGTATATTCTGCATATTGTACTTAATCTTACTTACACTGTGCAATAAGCCAAATATCTTCTACTTTTCTATATCCATCCAGTTGCACTTCAACTTTGTTTTGAGTTTAGATGTATTGGTTGATGAATCTTGTCTTGAAGAGAATGCTGGCCACATGCGACATATACGTATACCAATCTCTACAGGTTGACCAATTCAAGCTCTGTTATTTTTACAGACATGGTTCCTGGCACCATACAGTTGATACAGTATGTTTTATTATGGACTCAATTGTGCTTAACGGTATTGTTATGTTTTTTATGTCTATTTTAACGACTATTGCATTTTATGTCTGTTTTTTATGCACCACCTTTGAAAAAATCTACACTAGAGATCAGGGTATCTTCTGTAGCAAAAAATAAAGCATCAACACAATGGCATTTACTAGATGGCTTTTAGTTACTGTACACACACACACAGACAAACACACACACAGACATACACACACACACACACACACACACACACACAATTGACTACATGGCAAAATATTCCTTCACACCCAAGGTAAAATAAAGTCGCGCTGAATTGATCATAAAAAGTCTTCTTAAAGTATTATGCATCTAAAGAACATTTTTGCATTCAAAAATTAAACCAAAATAGGCTAGATATGACAAATGGTCAGATTATCAGTTATCAGGATTAATCGTTGACAAAGCTAAGCGCGTTAGCAACAATAGCAAATTTCATAATAGCTAACAGTGTCGGGTAACAGTACTGATACAGTAACAGTAACAGTACTGATACCCGACACTGTTAGCTATTATGAACAGACACACAAAGCTAAGCAGTAACAGTACTGATACAGTAACAGATACAGTAACAGTACAGAAACAGTGAGCGTACTGATACAGTAACAGTAATAGTACAGATACAGTAACAGTAACAGTAACAGTACTGATACAGTGACTGATACAGTAACAGTACTGATACAGTAACAGTAACAGTACTGACACAGTAACAGTAACAGTACTGATACAGTAACAATACAGATACAGTAACAGTAACAGTACTGATACAGTAACTGATACAGTAACAGTAACAGTACTGATACAGTAACAGTACAGAAACAGTAACAGTAACAGAACTGATACAGTAACAGTAACAGTACTGATACAGTAACAATACAGATACAGTAACAGTAACAGAACTGATACAGTAACAGTAACAGTACTGATACAGTAACAGTAACAGTACTGATACAGTAACAGTAACAGTACTGATACAGTAACAGTACTGATACAGTAAAAGTAACATATTCAGTAACAGTACTGATACAGTAACAGTAACAATACTGATACAGTAACAGTAACAGATACAGTAACAGTACTGATACAGTAACAGTAACAGATACAGTAACAGTACTGATACAGTAACAGTACAGATACAGTAACAGTAACAATACTGATACAGTAACAGTAACAGTACTGATACAGCAACAGTAACAGTACTGATAGCAACAGTAACAGCACTGATACAGTAACAGTAACAGTACTGATAGCAACAGTAACAGCACTGATACAGTAACAGTAACAGTACTGATACAGTAACAGTACTGCTTTAGTAACAGTAACAGTACTGATAGCAACAGTAACTACTGATACAGTAACTGTACAGATACAGGAACAGTAACAGTACTGATACAGTAACAGTACTGATACAGTAACAATACCGATACAGTAACAGTAACAGTACTGATATGGTAACAGTAACAGTACCAGTACAGATACAGATACAGTAACAGTACTGATATAGTAACAGTACAGATACAGATACAGATACAATAACAGTAACAGTACTGATACAGTAACAGTACAGATACAGTAACAGTAACAGCACTGATACAGTAACAGTACTGGTACAGTAACAGTAACAGTACTGATATAGTAACAGTACTGATACAGTAACAGTAACAGTACAGATACAGTAACAGTAACTGAACTGATACAGTAACACTACAGATACAGTAATGGTACCGGTACAGTACAGATACAGTAACAGTAACTGAACTGATACAGTAACACTACAGATACAGTAACAGTACCGGTACAGTACAGATACAGTAACAGTACTGATATAGTAACAGTACCAGTACAGATACAGATACAGTAACAGTAGCCTACTGATACAGTAACAGTAAAGATACAGTAACAGTAACAGTACAGATACAGTAACAGTACTGATAGCAACAGTAACAGTACTGATACAGTAGCAGTACCAGTGCAGATACAAATACAGTACCAGTAACAGTACTGATATAGTAACAGTAACAGTACAGATACAGTAACAGTACAGATACAGATACAGTAACAGTACTGATACAGTAACAGTAACAGTACAGATACAGTACCAGTACAGATACAGTAACAGTACTGATACAGTAACAGTAATAGCACTGATACAGTAACAGTAACAGCACTGATACAGTAACAATAACAGTACAGATACAGTAACAGTGTACAAAACAAGCATACTGAAAAAAGCTGTTATTCTTGTGATATATAATCCATATACTAATATTATGATAAATGTAGTCAATAGTAATCAATATAAAATAAAATAACTTCTACGTGCTGGAGAATTGAGGTTATATATTCAGACAGCAGGTGGCGCTATGAGCCCACAAATAAAACTCCTCCAGCGGCTTTTCACCAAATTTAATCCCAGGTTTCAAAAGCACTTGTCTGGGCTAAATTGACATGTAGAGCTCGGAAATACTTGACTCTTCTTTTCGTTATTGGTTTCCTTTTTAGTTAATGTGCCCCGTTGTGGCATAATAAGTTGCTAATGACAAGATGCCACCGCTGAATATTTCTTTCTCTACTGCAAGGAGCTCAGCCGAGAGGAATCTTCAGTGTTAAAAGTAAGTCAGAATCATTACTGCACACATTATAAGACAATTAAAAAAGACTTCAGGAATTTAAGGGCATTTAAAAACGAAGGGCGTCTATAAAATGTCTATAATTTCACATAAACACGCTAAACAGTATCTTGGTAGTTATAATAATAATAATAATAATAATAATAATAATAATAATAATAATAAATGCATTTTAAAACATGATAAAAAGGCATCTTTCCATTGAACCGAACTGACCCACTGAGTCATTAGTGCAAGACAGGAAATTTCATTGTTATTCCACACTTTAGACAAGACACCAGGGGTCGCTTTGGAGTTTAACCGCCTGGTAAATTGTATAAAGTAGAACACAATAGTAGCAGTAGTCTTTATGCATGGAGGTATTATAATTTGATTCAAGAAGCATAATCATTTCTTTCATTTTTTTGGCTCAAATCACACATTAACAACGTATGTAAAAGACAAACTGAACAAAATAAATAAATAAAGAGCTTACTCAATTTGAGAGGTTGAATGAAAATAAACACAGCCCTGTTTTTTATTATTTAGCTAATTTTTCAGCATACTCTAGCTTAATGCGAATAGGAGCAATACAGCTACAGATCTCTGATTGGTGTGCTTATGCTTTGATATTGGAACACACCAGGTTTAAAACAGCTAGTTAGAAGAAGCAGCAGCTCGCATCAGAATCAGACACGTTATATCATGACTGAATTTTACACTCCTGCTTTTTAAAATAAATAAATAAATAAAAGGTTGCACACACTTAATTAAAAGTCTGTCCTGAAAGAATTTTATATCTGCGCAGATAATCTGTAGTGAAATTAATAAGCAGAGAAAAAGAGAGTGATTATAATGGGCAGAAGGTGTTTTAGCTGTATTGCATGGCATGGGTCTCTTTATCTTCGATGTGTGATACATGCTACATAGTAAATGGTTCTTCAGTGTTTTTTTTTTTTTTTTTTAGTCATAATCTGATTCCAATTTTGCCAGTCATCACGCTCTTAGGAGAAGAACGGGTAGATATTTAATTGGGGTGCTCGTGCTTTAATTGGGTTCACCTAAATGTAAGACTGGCTTCTGAAAAACCATCTGGCATCTTTTAAACTCTTCACGATGGGTTTTTTAGTATACATCAGTAACACTGATGAATGATGTGTGCATTCAACAGCTCATCATGGAAAAGAATGGGCATATCCTCCACACAACAGCCTTATATTTCAAAGACTGAAATTTATCTCTTAAACAGATAAGAATGGCAATTTTTGGAGGAAAAAAAGTCATTTTCAACGAGAATGTGCTTGAGAAATCTTTAATCACACTCTTGCATTAGTCAATCACAAGGAGGATTTAGTTATCATAACTGATAATAACTTCTAAAAAACAGAAATTGCATATATCAAAGCTTAAACCTTCACACGTGTTTAAATAGACAAATGTGTTATTCATATTTTACTAATTAGATTAATACTATTTCAAATTCATAATTTTATGTTAATGTAGAAAAATAACTGCTTTAAATATAGAATTTTCTTTGTAAGATTTAAGATGTTTTAAATAAACCAATCAATGTCTGTTTGATCATTTTTGAGGCAGAACAGAATTTCTTGTACAAGCCACCTTTTATATGAGTGAAATATTTTCATGAGTCTGTCTGTCTGTCTGTCTGTCTGTCTGTCTGTCTGTCAAGAGAGAATGCAATGGAAGGGAGTAATTTTTCCCCTAAAAAGGCCTTGTATATGAATATCTAACTGTGGATAGGAATAACCCACCTACCTTCAGGAACAGCTCACAATGAGGAATGGAGGGCCAGCAGTAGTAAATCTAAGAGTTCTATAGTAGACAGAATTCGGCAGGTTTATCAGAAGCAGCCGCATTCAAGCTGTCCTTCATGAGCTCTCGTGTGTGTGTTCCTATAGAACAGCTTATTATCAATCGAAGAAGACTCATCCGTTTCTGCAATACATGGTCTCAAGTTCAATTCACAGCTCTATTCAAGGAACAGATTTTATAATTAGACCTCTTTGGATACAATACATTTAGTCCTACTGTTCAGCAGAACGGAGCAAAAATGGGGAAAAAGATGCAAAAATACTAATATATGGAAAATGAATGAATTAATTACTTAAACATATTTTCAGTAAATTAATTTCCTCAAGTAGCACAGTAAAATAATGTACCCTTAGGACTGAATACACTATTAGATTTTCTAATTATTAGTTATTATATCTACTTATTTTTTTTTATATATCTATCTACTTATTAGTTTTATATATATATATATATATATATATATATATATATATATATATATATATATATATATATATATATATATATATACAAGCAAATGATTATTACTTGCTGTTTGTGGTGTTATGACCAATTTTATTTGGTTTATTTTGGTTTATTTGGTTTTATTTTATTTGGTGACATATTAGTGAGTTATTATCACAAGTACCCTCTGCTGTGGTAGGTGGTAAGTACAATATGACAAAATTAATAAAATACTTAATAATGCTTTTATTTTTTACTGTCTGTATTTTATATACAGCTGTGAAACGATCTGGCAGTTTCCCACTGGCTTTCTGCTTTTGATCGTTTTTCATGAGGCATATGATAAAGCATTATATGTGCTTGTCAAATGGTTTGCAATATTATGCACAGCAAAGTTCGACAACAGCTCTGCCTAACAGCCACAAAGTACAAACATGTCAGGCTCTCTTTAGGGGCCTATTTGTTTTGGCAAGACTAGTTGTATCTGTGATAACATCATTAGCTTGGTTCCCTCTCTAAGTTTGTTCGCTTTAAAGGACTGTTTACCAACTTCAGGATCCATGTCTAGCCACAGGGGTGGGAAATAACAAGCACCAGTGGGATTTCATCCAGTGCATCATGGGGCAATGCAGAGCAATCCAATGCTCTGAAACTCCAGCTTGGTCTGTAGCTTTTTGTACTGGCCATGCTTCTTCTTAGTAAAGTCAGTCTTGCAGTCACTTCAGTGAATTCGCCCTCTTTGTTGTTGACACCAAAATGCTAGAGAGGCCAACCTCATCATTATCTTTTCTCCCCACCGAGAGCTCTCCTCCCCGACTGAGCCCATCCCTCGTTTCGATGCTGTGCTTGTTTTATTGCTAGCTTCTTTTGCCAGTGAAAGATCTGTTTCATCGCTGCCATCTTACTGCATCTGAAGCATGGGTGTGAAAACAAAGAGCCCCTTTTTTTCCCAGGGTCCTGATGTGCTGACAGGAAATCAATAGCCGCTTTCCCATGGCCGGATAATTAACACAGTACTTGTGCAGGGTTGGTTCACGGCTAGGAGCCTTATGTCATGAGATGGTCAATTTAAATTCATGAAAGAGGCTGAAACTGCAGAATCAGTGTCAGAAAGTTACACGTATACATGCATGGTGGGGTGTGTGCCATTTAAAAACGTGCGAGTGTTATTTATGTGTGAGTTCTTTGAAACCCATATGGGAAAAAAAAGCATTTGAGTGTTGCCAAAGACTCACCAAAAATCAAAATGGCCAATCCATTACTACGCAAGGAGAGTGACACTTGCGAATTTGCAATGTGGACATGGTGGCAGTACAAACGATGATGGATGGCAGGGGAAAAAAGGGCTTCTCACAACAAACTTTCAGAAAATGTCAGCCTTTCATGGTGTTGAGAAGGCCCGTTTCATATCTATTACAGCAGGCTTTCCATGGCCGATATTTCAGATTTTAATGCTCCCTGCACTGCAAATCCTCTGCCAATCTTTCCCATAAGCATCTCTGCCAGCTCCCCTGTGATGCATTCTTCCCCTCTGTACCTCCAGCTCTCACTCTTTTGATGTGTCAGAACAAACCACGACCTATTAGGATTAAGGCTTTGAAAAGATCTTTGATGCCGTTCAAGGTTCCTTTAAACTGGTGAGCTGACAATATGAGCAGTGTGGAGGCAGCTGCTGAATGAGGTGATTGGTCATCCTCGTTGAGGTTTGGTGCACTCCCTTCTCCACACACACACACACACACACACACACACACACACACACACACAGACACACACTCCCCCACTTCCAGTCTTACATCCTATAAACCCCAAAAAGACACACATACACTCTTTTCCTATCCTCAGGCGCGTCAGACACTCACAAGCGTCTGCTTCTATCTGCGTGTTTTGTGCTGCTTTACTAAGAACTCTTGCAGCAGAAGACTTGGCTCAGTGCCCTTGTTGTATCTGAACTGTTATCCAGAATCAGCTGAAGACAATGGCTGTTTTTTACTTTCCTCTTCTTCCGAGGACACACAGGCAATGTCAAAGGCAGCAGCAGGCTGCAGAGCTAAGAAAATGTGAAGGACAGGGATAAATGCAGTGCAATGTTATTCAAAGGCAATGAGCTGTTGAAAACCCTTTTAAAAGAAGAGGGGAGACAACCCCTCGGCCACTTTTCTTTAGATAAATTGATTTTGACATGCACCTGTGAGTGGTTTTGTATTTCCTTGAAACATGGTGTTGCAATGTTTTGTTAGTTGTAGACACTGGATAAGGAATTAGACCTTAAAAGCAGCGTGACTCTTCACACCAGTGTTTATTGAATGCACATGTTCAAAAGAGAGAATGTCTCCAATCTGGCATGGAAAACTCGCAAACTTGCTGAAATGAATTGATGATGAATTTTGCACTGCTAGGTCAAAAGTGCTGCAGTCTACATAATTACGATATCATTTCATCGGTGAACTAGCGCATTCTCTAGATCGGTTCAGACCTCATTTTTCCGCTTTACTCCCTGAGTGTAAAATACTTGAGCGCATGCATGACAGAAAAAGAAGTAACCTTATCTAACATTCCCCATTTCTATCACATTATCTGAAAACCTCTCTGAAAAAAAATGTCATTTTCTGCCTCATTTCTGTCTTGCTAGTAATGGATTGGTGGACATGAGATTAAAATTCCAGCAAAAGATTCTTTGAGAATATTGTAGAGGAAGTGCCGAGGATCCCATTAAGATACTGCCTCTCTCTGTGTCTCCCACAGCCCCTAGCTGAATCACTCAGAATGCATCTCAGTAAATGACACTGATCACTGGCAAGACAGAACATTATAGTGCAGGATTGCTCATTTCCACAGAGACAGACTGACAGAAGATTGCTGCCGAAGTGCTAGTACTGACCTTATCTTCCTAACCTTATTGACCTTATCTCACTCACTCTGCATTTATATTCTCATAACCAGCTGAAAGCCTCTTGGGTCTAGAAGAGTGCATCCTAATCTTTTATAAAGCGTCTCAAGTTGCTTCCTGGTTTGGAGAGTGCATGCCAAAAAAATTTCAAGGAATGGTACACCAAGTGTAAGCTTTAATCCATATAAATCTGACATCTCTAACCAGTTCACAAGTTGATGTTAAAAAGACTTAATAATGATTCATGCTGTAGCTTTTCACATCATTCCATCAGATTCGTAACCAAAGGCAAGTTTAAGAAACTCTCAGGTAATAGGTAATATTGGTAATATGTAACTTACGGTGTATCCCAACTCATGCATCTATGCACTATTCTATCCCATTGTGTAGTTTAAATAGTGTGAAATAGTGTTACTATTACTATTACTAAAGACATTAAGAACAAGTAATGCACTTCAAGTACCCGGATGATGTGCTTATTCAACTGAATATATGAAGTGGTGGATGTGTGACACTTCCTGCACTCAATACTCACAGTTGAGATAAAATTTTCAAGATGGCCGATGACACGCAGTGGGCAAGACATCTTACAAATGTCTGTTAAATTAGCAACATTTTAAAAAAAATGATCGTCTACTACTAAAGCTAGCGGCTTCATAGCACATGCATTTGACATAGTTTTCTGGGAAACAGGAAACGTTCAGTTTGTTAAAAAAATAAGGTGCTTTATCTGAGACGATACTACTCTTCTAACGTTCATACGCTAGACGCTAGAGTACATAGTGCATAGTGGCAGTATGTAGTCTATAGTACGTCATTTGGGACACAGCTATAGATACGTAGCCTTGCAAAAGTGTTCACCTCCTTGAACGTTTCCACAGTCGTTTCCACAATTTATATGTCCCGAAAAGAAATAGACTTATTTGTGATCCAATGAAAATGACATCAAAATAGTTTAAAACATTTACAAATATAAAATGTGAAATTTGTTTGTTTGTATACTGAAACATCAAGAAACTCACAAAGACACTTTAATAATATGGGCTGTTTTGTAATGATTCCTGACATACAGTATAATCTTATTCCATTTCAACTCCAAGTTCAAAGATAGTTTGAAGTGGAAATGTTGAAGTTGAATATGTATGAAAGTATAGGTTTTAATTTTGTACATTTTAATTATATACAACTAATATTTTTTCATTTCTGCTAATGTTTTTGAATACAAAAATATCACACTACAAAAATACAGATTTTACGAAAATTAATTAAAATTACAAATTAAATACGACTAATCTGATTTTTAGCTAATTAATTAAAATATTAAATATTTAGAGGCCTGTACGGTTCATAACTTACTTCACTTCATGGATGTGAGTATGGCAGAAGACTGTGATTGGCTAAATGCTGATTTTGGCCACTCTTTTTCCCAGATCCTTCACCAAAGCCATGATATATACAGTCATGTGAAAAACATTAGGACACCCCATGAAAGCCTGTGTTTTTTTTTAAATAATTAAATATATGGCCATTTTATCTTCACCTTAACAATATTGTAAGATTGAAGTAAAATACCTAAATAAATAAAAACAAAGAAAAGTCTTTTTTTAAATGGTTTATAAAATATAATTTTTTTAAAAAAAATCTCATTTCTTATGAGGAAAAAGTAAGGACACCCCCACATTTATTTGAACTTAAAATGGATAAGCAGATTGCAAGATGCTTAAAGAAGTCTCCAAAAACCCTAAAATATCATCACAGGACCTGCAGCAAGCTCTTGCTAGAATCTACAATCAGAAAGAGACTGCACAACTTTAATTATCATGTGAGGTAACATTTGCTGTCAAAGAAAAACTTGAGAGCAAGACTGAAGTTATGTTTGTTGTTTGAGAGTTTCTAGTTTGTTGTTGCTGTTGTGTTTATGTTTGTTAGCTTCATTTTATGTTATCTATTAAATCACATATAATAGGCTCCTGGTGGTCGAGAGGCAGGATCTTTCACTCTCGTTGCTGTGGCCTGGGTTCGATTCCTCGGCAGGGAGCTAAGCCACCCACTGACAAGCTAACTCTCACATTACATCACACATAAGTGAAACATGAATGTTCCTGTGTCTTATCCTTTAGCTAAGAAAGGTGTTCTGTTGTAGAAGGTACATAAATCACAGTTTTACTTACCAGTGCAACAGAGCCACACTGTAAGCCATTTCATGATGGTTATTTTTTTATGATGGTTCACCAGCTGCCTTGAAAACGTGAGTAAACCCAACTTGAAGATAAGCTTTGTTTCAACAAGTAGTCAAGACAATGGATCAGTTAGTTTCATCTTTCAAAACTTATAAACTGACAAGAGGAGTTGAAGAAAAGTAATAAGTTCACAGAACTGAATGCGGCTCTTGTGTTTTACATTACATGCACCTGTTTGGACAGAGCTATGGACCATCGTGTGTTTTGAGTTTTGTCTCTTTTTTGTGTCAATTATAACAAAGTACCATCATGGCATGATGTTGAATTTTCTCCTTTTTGATATTCATAGCTGTGAAGTAAAACAGATATTGACTGAGCGTTGGTTGATAAGCTGGAACTTCATGTTTCTTTTTAGTCTCTGACTGGTGGCCTCCATGTTAAGAGGCCTAGTGGTACATTTTAGTCATTTCCATAGTAGTAGCGTAGTGTAGCACAGCAATGTTGATTTGTCAGCCCACTGCTCTGCTATAAATAAAACCAAAAATAAGGATGCTTTTGATTGAAGAGCATTAGCTGGCCCTGAATATGATTTGTGTAACAACCCATGGATAAAAAAAATCCCTGGGTGAGAATAAGGTCTCACAGACAAGAACATTTAATGCCGAACGACCCCACCCCCTTCTTTTTGTCACTGATGCTAGATTGCCTCCATAAAGTGGCTTCTTTTTGCCATTGTTGGACTAATCATATCCTCTTCACTAATGTTACTGGATGTGAAAAAACGAGACACCAATCATTAATCTCTTATCGTTTAATCTAAAATTAAAATGGAGCCTAAAAATCTCAGGCAGCGAATGTGGAGTCAATTTGTCAGTAAGTACATTAGCTTGAAAAGACAACATTAATTTGTGCAGTTATCTGTGGAAAATTCCATTAAAATTAGGTTAATGGAGAAGCCGCAGTTTTAAATATTTTAAATGGCATAAACAGACTATTACTTTTGAATGAATTTAGAAAATTAGCTCTGGAAAATATTAGCATCTAGAAAATTAGCAAAAAAAAAAAAAAAAAAGAAGTAGTGCATCTTAATCAATTTAAATTATTTAATGGCAATGGGAAAAAATAATCATTACTTTCACTTTGAGGACCTTTGAAAGGATGCTGGACTTTAGCTTACTATTCTATTCAGATACTGTACATTAGCTCACAGAAGACTTTTCTTATTCGACCTCATCTGTGGCTCATCAGGACTTCCTGCTTGTCTTCAAATCTACACTGTATACTCACATTTTCCTCTTGTTTTCTATTCTGCTGTTCTGTTATTATTTTTGTTATAACATTGATTCACTGAAAGATTCATTCATTCATTCATTCATTCATTCATTCATTTAGTCATTCGTGGTCTTCAGTGTCTTCAGTGT
This sequence comes from Tachysurus vachellii, assembly GCF_030014155.1. Taxonomy (NCBI): domain Eukaryota; kingdom Metazoa; phylum Chordata; class Actinopteri; order Siluriformes; family Bagridae; genus Tachysurus; species Tachysurus vachellii. Next base: position 14,881,731 of record NC_083469.1, read on the forward strand.
CTTGGTCTTCAGTGACGCTTGTCCTTGTCAGGAGTTTAAGGCTGTCAAGGATGTCTTCAACATATCGCTTTTTACTTCACATTGATAATAATAATAATAATAATAATAATAATAATAAGTTACAAATCTTGATCAATTTATCATTTTTGCATTTTGCATCAGAAAATTCTTCTAAAAATAAAATTAATTTGAAACATTGTCAAATTTTATATTGAAGTGTTAACGAAATACAAATTACGTAAATATTTGAAAAGGGAAATGTTTTTAAACGTAACCATTTTGGCACCACATTATTATTAGTGGTATTTAAAATAAATACAAATAAATATATAAATATATAAATACAGCTTGGTGCTTGGTAAAATGTAGGCTGTAAGGAAATGAATAGGATGTAATAATAATTTAATAATACATAAATCATTTTTGGACAAGTATAAAGCATTTTATTTAAATAATGATGATAATTAAATAAGGAATAGCATGGTGTTGTAACTCTCCTGTCATTAGTTTTAGAAAATGAGACTGAAGCACAGTCAGTGATCTGCAGCACAATCAAGTGCAGCAAGTGAAGAGAAATTTAAAGAAAGTGTAAGAAAAGAAATAAATCTATGGCTACATTGAGTTAAGACACAGTGTGCAGTTATATTGTCATGAACAGGTAGGAGAGAGAGACACTGTGAGAGAGATGCTCCTTTGTTCGCTCACCTCTCGAGCGGATAGTGTTTGACTTCCTCCAATAGGAGTGGGTAATTCAGAAACACTGTGTGAGCTTGTTAGATCACCAAGGCTTGCAATGGCACCAATCTTTGCAGACCCTTGACAGCAAATATGTAGTAATGATATTGTCTCCAGCTGGGTAATAACACACAATTCAGGCAGCCACACAGTGCACAGCTTCAGAAATAGAGGGGAGAGAAGAATTGCTCTGAAGGACTGGAGGAAAATGACAGTAGAAATGTCTCCAACCACTGAAGTGGAGCAATGAAAAAAAAAAAAAACTGCAGTCAATAGTTTCTTTCTTCCTCAACAGGCTGTATTTGTATTTGCTTGTTTGTCACGCAAACAAGCAAACACAAATAGCACATAAATGTAACAAAGCAATTGCACATTTTATCCTTAACATATTACAATGATGGCCAGCTTGTAATGTCAACACACTACACAGCGCTGACTAACAGAACTGACCTTGAACTCACTTGTTAACATCGAACAAGCAATAAATGTCAGCTCTACCCGGATCACTGCAAAAAAAGGGTGTGATTCAGGGGGGATTGGGGGAGTTGCATTCTCTCCCCTACTGTGGTGTGAAATTGTGGCATGTGATCCTTAATATGTGTGAAGTAGACAAGGCCTTGACACAATGCCTGTGTGCCTCAGGGGGTCTGCTCTGGCACTGTGTCCTAGCATGTTTCTGGGAGTTGGCGCAGCTTCAGGAGTGACTTTCAGCCCTCAGTCAGGATCATATTTTCATAGATGCCATTAAACTATGTGCTATATCTCTGCATTCTTTTTTTTTTTTTTTTTGTTTTGCTTGGGATGGGGTGTATGAATTAGATTTGTACTTCACTTCATTATAAATGAAAATTGCCGTAATCTAAAATTTCCCATGACTCAAGCAGTTGCTATTTTTTTTTAAAACAGTAATTTTGTTGCATTTTAATTTATTAACTTTATTAACAATCCAAACAGAAATAACACCCACAGTATTTGTCAGGATACCAAAAGAAATCATCTTTGTAGCATTTAATGCTTTATGCATTAAAGTTTGAACAAATTAGTTATATGCGTATGAATCAGTGTGAGTTTCTGCCTACATAGTGTTTAATCTTATTTAGTTCATAAAAATTTCGAAGAAATGCAGACTTTATTAACCCCACCCCTATCTTCAAGCTTTGCAAACCTTTTAACAAACTGAACCCTAATATCTGATTAAAATTACTTTATTCAATACAAATATCCATTTGTCCATTTCAATTATTGAAAAGTTAAGAATAGCCACTTAAATAGTACCATATATATACATGTGTGTGTGTGTGTGTGTGTATTATTTTGTTCTACTTTTTATTGAATATGATCTTGATGTTATCCATAAATGTGATTTTTCTGCACTGTTTCCACCTCTGTCCTGTACTATATGTAAACTATAAGATTTTCTTGTTGCTGTGTGTAAAGGTGATTTATCCCTTAGGTTTTCAGTATACAATTTGCAATGCTGTGATCCTGACCTTCTAGACACAGGGCCTCTTTCACAAATTGTTCAGCAGCGCTGTGTATGTCCTCAGGCAAAACCCAATTCTTTAATCTAGGTGCTTCATCTGAGCTATCCCTCCTCCACAGCATCATCTCTCTCTCTTGATCTTGTTAGCAGCCTTGTCTCATGGCCATGAACTTTAGCTGCTGACCAAGCACCGAGCAAGCAACATGAAGAGAGGAAGAGAAAGAAAAAAAGAGAGCTTTTCTTGTTTTTTTTTCCTCCTTCTCTTATTCACATATCTCCTTCAGTCTCTATGGAGAGTATTGTATAATGTGAAATTAATTTTGAATGCTATGTAAAATATAACCCTGATACTTGTGAAAAGAAAAGGCAGTACATTTTGAAATACATCCTTTTTTCTACTCTCATGGTCTGAAACTATTTCATTGAAATCAGTTTAATTCTCACTTAGATTTGCATACATGTAGCATAGTTAAATGACCTCAACGATTGAATTTGGTCTATGAAAGAAACATATTACCGACGAGTTGGAAGCAGGAGAAGCATTTTTTTCTTCTGAAATAATTTTCAGAAATTAATGGTGCTTTCATGTCCAGTAATTGGTGTTTGTATGAAGCTAACATTGAACGTCGACACCTTTTGAAGTGTTGGCATAATAAACAATTATTATTCTCAACAGCATTTCCTCTGAGTGGCCACACAATAATTCCCAAACATGACCAAATTCAGGCTCATATTATAAAACTTGCTGTTTATTGTTTATCTGCTGGAAATATGGTCATAGGTGAAAAACACTGTTTCTCATTCAGACACAATTATCATTTTACTAAATAGTGTGAAGAATTGTGTACTAGTGCTTTATTGCACTCTTGCATCCTGGCATTAATGTTAATTTATAGACTGCTCATGTGCAGAAATCTTTCCCAGCATCTGATGATATACCTAAAAAAAGTGGACCAGCAAATCAGTATGTGCAAAACTGACTGATTGTTGTGTTGTTATATTTATTTATAACATTTATACTTTTTATCGAATATGATATTGATGTGTTATCCATAAATGTGAAATGCCATAATTATGAGACATTCTCTGTATTATGAGATGCTAAACAATTAGTAAAATACTCATCATTTTGAAACGTCATGTTTCAATGCTCATTATTTAGAGTCTTGAAATAATCATTTTTTAAATAGTAATTAATATATATATATATATATATATATATGTGTGTGTGTGTGTGTGTGTGTGTGTGTGTGTGTGTGTGTGTGTGTGTGTAATTTTGATATTCAAAGGAGGAATTTGGAGAAACCTTTATTATTATTATTGAACGTTTTTTCTATCCTGACCTAATAATGGCAGAAATGTGTTTCTGTAGAATGACAATCAGATATTTCTTATTGCTTTCTTTTTAATGAAAGACACCTTTTTTATACCAGTGTAAAATATCTCTTCTCTAGTTGATCTTACTATTAATGGTAAGAAACATCAGAAGAAGTGGACACATCCACAGCACTGAGTCAAGTCCAAGATCATCTTTCTAAATGTCCCAGAGTGCTGTAGTGCGGGTGCCTTCATTCTTATCTGGTGTATGCTGGTGTGGCTGCAGCCGTTCATTCCTGCAGGCTTTCATGAAACCTGCGGCCACACTGGACCTTTGTGGATTAAAGAGTCCCTTGATGTGCTTGGAGGAGAGCAGTAATTCACACACCAACATGCTTACTATGTAATCTGCTAACTGGCTAACAACACATAGTGTTGAACGAGTGTTGGACTCTGGCCGTCTAACCTGCTCAATAGTGTATAAAAAATGAACAAAAACAGAATGAAACACATAAACTCATTTCTGTGGGATACTGAAGGATATACCTGGATTATTACAAAAACATGTGCCACTGTCCTTAGCATTGCATTGCCAGTGCAGAGTTGTCCACATCTCCATGAGCATTTGTGAGAAGGGTGAAGTATAATGCGGTGAATTGTGACTCAGAATCTCTTGGTGGTCATTTGACAGGTTTATGGGATTGTTTTGCTTCTTTGTGTTGAGGGAGTGTTAATGTTTGCGCACCACTATCCTATAGACAACACCACTGCAGGTGGGCAAAAAAGCAATTTCATGGTTCATTCTGCACATAATGCGCTGCTGTAATCTTTGGATAGAGTCTGTCTTTTTGTTTAAGTTCCACTGAGTGTTGGGTAGAGCCCTACCATATTAATCACTCTGCTGAAGTAAACAGTCGAGAAAATATAGGTTTGTGTTTGTGTGTGTGTGTGTTGTGTATATATACTACATTATATTATTCTGTAGTAGATATACTATGTTTATACTTGAAATTATAGACTTGTATGACTTGTAAATATGCAGTGGTAACAAAAATGCTTGTAACTTTATAAAATACCTAATTGAGTGCATATGCTTTGAGCATATGATCAATGCTGCATGTAGAATATAGATATAGTGAGGAGAAATAAGTGCTTCTCTTTGCAATGGCACTTGGCAAGTAGGCAGCAAGTGAACAGTCAGTTCTCAAAGATGTGATGGAAGTAATCAAAGATGTGATGGAAGTAAATATGAGCAAGTGCAAGGAACTGAGCAACTTTGACAAGGGTCAGGTTGTGATGATTAGAAGACTGTGTCAGAGCATCTCTAAACCAGCAGGTCTTGTGTGCTGGTCCCACTATGCAGTGGTTAGTAACTACCAAAACATGGTCTAAGGAAAAACATCAGGTGAACCGTCAACAGGGTCATGGCCACAAAAGGCGAGGTCTGCTCTGATCCCGCAGAAGATTTCATGTGATTGAAGAAAAAAAACGAATGGAGCTATTTAACACATTAGAGGAGAATTTAATCTTGTGAACTAAGAAGCTGAATCTGGGAAAAAGATAGATGTTTCATCAAGACAACAATATCAAACATGCAGCCAAAATAACTCAAGGACGTGCATGACCTCGCCAATCTGATCAGTTGAAAATTGATGGAGGATTTTGAACTAGCAAGTCTATCAAAGTGAGCCTCTTTACCTTGTGGATATTAAAGATGGTTTGCCAAGAAGAATTGGCCAAAAAGCTAATTACTTTTTAACTGTAGAAGTCGATGCTTTGTAACAAACTACATAAGACAAATTTTTCATTTTTGAACAAATTTAGGTTTTTGCTTTTAAATACCTACCTATTTGTTTATAAGTGTAAAGTTAATAGATGTTTGTAAATGAGAAGTGGATATAGTATAGCCCAGAAGTATATTGAAGACAAGAGGTGTGCATTGGGGCTGGGTTAGAGTTTACCTTTCATGCAAAGATATGAAGTTTAGGAGATGAACAATGTCCATGTTTATTAAGTTTTTTCATTGAAAAATACTGCAAGCAGATACAAAAAAAAAAAATAATCCAGTTAGCTGGATTACAAAAAAAAAAGACTCTCAATCTCTAATTAAGGCCAATTATGAACTTGAGTAATGAGTGGTAGGGTTGAATTGAATTTAAAAAGACTACAACAATTAATTTCTGTTTTAGGCCACATCCACTTGAGGTTTTAATCTGACCACACATACAGGTACAGCACTAAACAGATACAAAGATTCAGATAGTGAAACTGCATAATATATGTTAACCACAGATCATTATGTATGTGTGTTTATACAGCATGTTTTTGTCCTGATTTGAGTCACATTGCACTGTGTGTACATCAGAAGCACATGTACAGGGCTTTAGGTATGTCTTTTTAATTGTCCACTGACACATTAGCTCTCAGCCACCTCCGCTCACCTTTTTTGTTTGCTGTGCTAAGTGCTAGTAAGCAGTGCTTGAAAAAAACAACCTCATGAACAATTAGAGCATGAGGGTCATTTTCTGCAAGAGCTCACCTTTTCCTTTTCCAAGCAGTCTCTCTCCCAGCAGGAGCGCTAAATTAACACTTCACAGCTGTGTCTCAGCCCTGACGAGTCCTATATCCCATGGCTATGTGCTGTGTGTGCGTAGGGTGGCTGACAGGCATAATGGGGCTTCTGGGGAGGGGAAAGAGTGTGGGAAAACAAACAATCTATCATTTCCGCATGGTTTAGCCCCTAAATAAGAGAGCCGTTCACCTGCAGGGAGCATGACAGCCAGACAGGTGACCAGGTGTCTGTGGATATAGAACGTCAACTTTGGCCTAGGCTAAACTTGTCGCTGAGGTTGCTAGGCTGCAAGAAAATTATTGTGTGTGTGCAAGAGAGTGGTGGGTAAGCTAAGGAGAGCCTCTGAATACTGCATGAGAGGCTAACACTTTAGCCGCTGCACTGAGCACCAGGGTAATGAGCAGCAGGATGTAGTGTCACTCACACCTGTTGAGCTTGCTTTAATTTCAAAGCCCAGACACATGGACGACGCCATTTCTCTGGTACAGCATGAAATATGGAGCAATTCATGTGTGACTGGGAGATATGAGAGAAAATAGGGTAAGAGTGTGTCAGGGAGGAAGACTGTGCATCCCTGTAATAAAAAGGTCATGTTGATATTGTTGTGACAGCGTGAGAGAGATATGTTGTGTCTACCAATTATTTTGAAGAGATTTCCCATGCAAAGGATGGCCACATGTGCATTTCTCTCTCTGACTAGAGCATGAGGGTGATTTTACAGCATACCCTGAGCAGGTTTCTAAAACATTCATCATCTCGTACTATTAGTTAGTTTCGATGTTGTGTTTGTTTTTATTCTTTTTTCCCCATTCCCTTTGTTGTTGCGAGTGTTTATTTGTGTACATAAGAGGGATTTGACGTTTACTATCTGCGCAAACAGAAGTCGAAAGTGCTTCAGAGTGGAATTAATTAGCGTGCTCTTAAACGCAGCACGCAAGGCGAGTGGCTTTGTTTGTGGTGTGAGGCTGAGCAGTGGTGTTGTGAGGGGGTGGATCACAGACGGGTTAAAATCACTTGTCATGCTCGAGATGGTCATGATGGGATCGCAATTGGTCAGCAGAGAGAAACAATCAGCATGGCTATCTAGGCAGCACTCCATCATGCATGCTTACATCTGCTTGAGTTTGTGTATGTGTGTGTGTGTGTGTGTGAGAGAGAGAGAGAGAGAGAGAGAGAGTGAGAGAGAGAGAGAGAGAGAGAGAGAGAGAGAGAGAGAGAGAGAGAGAGAGAGAGACCGAGAGAGGTACGAGTCAAAAAGATATCCCCAGTTACAGGTATGAGCATGTAAAAACAAAATGCAAACCCAAAGCCTACTAAAATATCATCCACTGTTCACTGTTGTTTCAGTTTCACTGAAAATCAATGCAGTTGACACTTGAGATGATCTTGGGAATGTCTTTGCTGGCATATTATCCTGATAACTACAAAAATAACCTGTATGTGTGTGTTTTAATTGCACAGCTTATCAGTTAAATCTTCATTTCACAGCATCTGAGGATTCCACTCAGGGATTAGCTGATAGCCCTCCCCATCTCAAATCGGCATGACTAACCAAAAGACACAGCTTACAGCCCTCAATTATGAATAGATAGTACACTTTTTTATTATCACTGCACTAACAATTGAGCTTAGAGGGAATGTGGTTTTTGTTTCTTGCTACTACCTACCTGCTGCCACTCACCTGTATTTTCTTGCTGTAACATTATGTGCTAACACTAGCTAATGGATATTGTCATTTTTTTTTGTGCTGTCCCTCACCATCATTTTTTCGTGTCACTGAAAGTGATGCTACTCACTTGTGTATTCTGTGTGTCACTCACCAGTATTTTCTTGCTGCCACTATGTTTTGCCACTCACCAGTATTTTCTTGCCTCAACATTATGCGCTACTACTGTCCAGTGTTTTTGTTGTCATGTTTTGCTGTATCTCACCATCATTTTTACTGCAGCTGAATGTGCTGCTACTCACTTGTATATTCTTGCTGCCACTTTACTTGCTGCCACTCAGTTGCATTTGCTTGCATTATGTTCTACCACTGACCCGTGTTGTTTGTTCTCAGTGTTTGTGCTGCCTCTCAATCATTTTTGCTGCCACTTAATGTACTGCATTTTCTTGTAGCCAATTTATATTCTGCCACTCATCTTCATTTCCTTGTTGCCACTTTGTTCAGATTTAAAGTGCTCTTTAGATTTTGAGATATGGTACATACACCTAAGTAAAATATACATACTAAAGGTACAACAGGAGTGCCCTGAAGGCAGCACAATAGCACTGACGAATCATCCAGTTTCATACTTTTTTCTGAAAATGCAGCTGAGTTGCAGAGGTTATCACCAAGATTATAAACTGGACAATGCCGATATGAACACAGCTATATTCAGATTCAACAACAACAATAACAATAATAAATTGGGAAGTTGAGAAGACTTTGTGACCTTTTTAACACTGACACACCCACCTACCACTGTTACCGTGCTAAGCTCCCACGCTCTGAAGTGGAGACACTTGAGACACTATAAATGACAGCAACTTACCATAAGATGTAAGGGCTCTGACACAGCAACAAACCACCCCCCACTCCTACCCCAACGACTCAACTAACACCCACCCTCCTCTTTTTTACCACCTACCTCCTTACAACCCAGGGGGCAGGGAGCAGCCATGGGTCAGGACAAGCCCCGCATGGGAGTAAAGTGTAACAGTCTCAGGTAGGGATTAAGAGTTGATGGACTGTGCCTCCTCCTGTTAACACATGGCAGAATGAATGAGTGTAAGGTGTCCTGAGTAGGGGTTCTTGTCCTCTCTGCAGCTGTAATTGTTCTTGTCAGTTTCCAGTTACAGGTGCCACCCAACTGAACTGCAACCATGTAATCTCCCCAAATCCAGCCTCTTCCGAGGAGTGTTAACCAGGAATGTTTCGCCAGGGTCAATGGATTAGGTGGAATTCACAGTGGTGGCTTGGCTTGAGAGGTGGAATTAGAGGAAGAAAAAACAGGGAGAGAAAGACAAGAGTGAGAGTGAGTGGTGTTATATTAAAATGAGCTTACCAGGTGGTCCCCTGAAAAGTGGACAGTGCGTTGAGTAATCTGAAAAGCCCCTGACTGCTTTGGCTGGGGACTTGCTTTAAAAAACAGTAGAATGAAGAAGAGGAGAGAAGCAGGGGGCTTCAGAGGTGCCACGATGCGGTCCCATTGAGGCCTCCGTAAAATGTCTGTCAGGCTTGGTTTACCACAATCACAGCAGTGATTAGGCACCTTTTGATGATAGGTTTAGTTTTCTGGTAGTTGGCGAGAAAGAAGGGAGGAGTAAAGGGTGTATGTGTGTGGGTGGGTGTTGGGAAGAGCATAAGGAACAGGGAGGGGTTGGAGGGGTGGTCTGGCATAGCATATTAATGTCCCACAACGGTAGGGACCTCCTACGTAATTTCCCAGCAGGTCGCAGGGGTCAGGTTTGTATTTAGTTAGTGGTAATGATCTCGTTAGGGATCTGAATGGACCACCGTCTAAGCTCTTTCAGGCCGCCGAGCGTGCCTGCATGCTACCCCTCCCCCGGCCGACTCTGTGTGGCCTTACACAGCCCCTGAACTGTGATTAATAGACTTCCAGGGCTTAATAACTTGCAAAACAGCATTAAACAAGGGACGGCCTAGGACAATTGGCCCGGAGGAGCAGCGGGAAAGCGGCGGGAGGGGTGGTGGGCCGTAAAACAGCGCCTGCAACAATTGCCAATGGTTAGAATTAACTAAGATGGGGAGCACAACATACAATGCTACAGCTGGCCACTGGCGAGGAGCCATGGAGGGGGGAGAGAGGTGAAGGGAATCTGCTTTTGCTGCTTCCAGGTGGCCCAGGCCCGGCCCAGACTGAGCCCTTTCAGTTTTGTAAGTGTTAAAAGACAGAGGCCGTGAGGGAGAAAGGGAGCGCTGGAGAGGGGAGCAAGGGGAGGAGGGGGAGATAGTGAGAGGAAGCCATTGAGTAGCAACAAGAAAGAGAGTAAAGAGCAGGGAGAGAGAGTGATAAGCAGATAATGGTGAGCACATTCAATGTAACAAGTAATTCTTGACACGGCGAAGCCCAAATATGAGCGCTCTTTGTTTCTACAATTCGTTGCGCCCACAATACTAAAGTGGAAAAAATAGGCATGGTGACCCATACACACACAAACACACACAATAACACACAAACAACCCCTTGGCAACCCCTGTCATGCTCGTGCGGCCCACAAATTTGCTAGCCCCTCACTCTTTTTTCCCACCCTTGTGTTCACTTGTCTAAATACAAATGTGCTCAGCATGGTGGCTTGTGAAGAATCGTTTTCAGACCGCCCTCTCTTCTTATAATGTAGCATTTCTTTTCTCTCAAAACTAAGTGTGCATTTTCTGCCTCTGTTATACATCACTGATTTGTAAATAACTGCAATTGAGCCCCTTGAGGCTGCTAAATGTTTGCGTAAATGTTTTTTATGGTGCTTTAAAAAAGAAAGTTTTTAAACTGCATGTACTCAAAGCTGATTTTGGTTGTTTCTTTGCATCATCCTGCTCTGTAATTAAAAACAGCAGGAAGGATTATTGCTTACAGTAATGTCAGTGTCAATTACTATACTTTAGAAACAAAACAAAATGTAATATAACTACTCCAGGTAGAACAAAAAGGGTTTAAAAAATATTTGATAGAATGTAAGATACTATTCATATATACTATTCTTATAGCTCTTCGTCTTCTTGTTCACTCACGCAATCACACACTATGGACAATTTTCCAGAGATGCCAATCAACCTACCATGCATGTCTTTGGACCGGGGGAGGAAACCGGAGTACTCGGAGGAAACCCCCGAGGCACGGGGAGAACATGCAAACTCCACACACACAAGGTGGAGGCGGGAATCGAACCCCGACCCTGGAGGTGTGAGGCAAACATGCTAACCACTAAATGTTTTTCATATTAGTTTGATTGATGTGTTCCATTCAGAAAAGAGACTGAATGCACTCCATACTGAGAACATGTGGCCTTTTTGAGCTGGAGAAAGACATGGGAGGTGGAGCAGCATTTGTCTCACAGAGAAGCTTATAATCAGAGCATCAATTAAACAGGACCAGTAAATGGGCACTGGCATGAAACACGTAAATTGCACAGTGTGTGTTCAATTATTGACAATCATGAGACAATTTTGAAAGTATTTGTTTAGAACAGGTAAACACCCCCTCATATCTGCAGTAATCAGTGGCTATTCTTGCCTAAACAAAGCCAACAGCTGGTAGGTGACGTTCATTCTGAGAAACAGCGTACAGCATATTTCCTTCAAAAACTAATGTGTATCACATATATGTTTTGGTACAATCTCTGTATAGCAATTGTCCAGACACAACTGTAGCTGATGTTGCAATTCGTTTCAGTCTATTTCCTATTGTACAGCGGCTATTGTGTGAGATTTAAAGGGAAGTGGTATAGTGTGGGACAGTGTTGTAATTGGATGAAAATTAAGGCCACTAAATGTCCTGGTTAGGCTCCACAGGGCTGCTGTTAACTTGCACTTGCCCTTAAAAAAGCCAGAGAAACGTGTGAGTTTATTGACCATCTTTATCTCCTCCAACATTACGAGCCGACTCTGCAGAGCTGCGGCACTGTTTGACATTCTCTTCAGACTGTTTGCCGAGAAGTGAGCTGTGACTAAACTCCAAATGAGTTCCCAGAGAGATTTGGGGCACTTCTAATCTGTTTTTCCTGCAGATCAGGAGTTTTTCGTCACTATCTTGTAGTACTGACTTCACAATTCCATTATATTTCTCCTAGAATGTTTGCCCAGACCCTCCACATAAGCATAGCTGAGAGCTTATGCACTGCTAGTGTGGACATGCACTTGTTCCTGTGTGTGTGTGATCAGTAGCATGAGAGAGAATTGTTTGAGTGTGTTTGGGTTGCTCAGCATGTTTTTTCCTTTTGGAATCTTGCTACTCCTCACCCCAGTGCTTCACAGGCCCTTCATCTTGTTTTTTTGTCTGCATTGTCTCTTCCTCCCTTTTCCCATCCCCCCTTCTCACCCAACTCACTCTCTCTCTCTCTCTCTCTCTCAGGGTGCTGTCCTAGGGTGGGGGTCTTGGTGGTGTTACAGCCGGTGCGGGTGGGCCGCTGCACAGTGCTAAGCCCCCTGACTCCATGCTCAGCCCTGTCATGAATAATGGATTGGGAAAATACATTTATCTTTTAATAGCCATGGCCCCCCTGGCTACTTATACTCTGTTCAGCTGAGAACTGAAAGGATGAGGTTCATGCTTGCTGATTGTCTCCTGTCTTTTTGATGTGTGTTGTGTCTTAGTGTCCTAGAGAAGTTTAATCAAGCTTGATTTGATTGGTCAGTGATGTTTCAGAGACTTTATGATGGTAACACGGTTGTAGGCTAAGCAGGATTCAAAGAAAAATGTGAGCTGTGGAACATTTTGGGTTATATGAAGATTCTGTTTATGAAGTTTAAATTCTTCTGCAAATCCTGTCTGTAGGTAGTTTATCTACAAATATATGTGTTGTATAGAATCACATTAATAACATATATGTATACATCAACAATTATTATTATTATTATTATTATTATTATTATTATTATTATAATAATACTTGGTAGTAACATGTAAATAAAATAGTTTAGTGTACGAGTTCTCACAAAATCTTACCTGTAGACAGAAAATCAGGGACCAGGAAAATTATTTGTCTATCCAAATGAAGTATTTGCTGCACAAATAAAGGAGAGGTACTTCAGCTGAACATTTCCCCTCACTCATAATAAAGTGCCTTTGAATTTCATCTCAACCAGGCTCTCAGGCTGTAATGTAGCCCCACTCTCAAATGCAGCAATAACACATCTTACTTTGTTTAAGCAGGCTGAGAAAGATTTGTGAGAACACCTTGGCCGTCTCACCTGCACATCTCAGCGAAGCGCACATGCTCAGGAAATGCATCTGGTTCTTTTGATTAACAAACATGTATATAGCAGATTTCATTTGTACCACACACATGGAGGTGAGGAATGTATGAGTTGTAGACTGAGAAAAACAAAAAGGTAAAATATATTATTGTTCTTTACAAAAAAAAAATAGTATTTGTGCTTAATTTTTGAACCCTTGTCAGTAAGTGATACTATATCTCATCGTACTAACTACTCACATATTTCTACATGCAGCTAATCAGACTTTTTAACAGAGCAATGAGTTAAAATTGCAAATTGTTGTTTTATGAATTTAGAACAAATTACCACAGCTTGAGAACAATACCTGGTGTGGATGACAATTATTTCTATTTGTTAGTCTTTAATGTTGTTTTTGTAAATACACATCATTTGTGCCGTAGATTTATCTGTGCTAATTACGAGCACCACATGTTTTCCTGAGAAGAACCTGAGGCACATCCTGCTACCGTCTGTGTGTGATGTGATAGCACTGCAATGAGGATGCGACTTGCATTCAAATAATCATTCTGTCATGGAAAACAACAACACCAAAACACATACCACACACCACACACACACAAGCAAGTTAGTTATCGATTTGTTCTGTGGAGTAAGGAGTGATAAAGACAGTTCTGAATGTGTGACATTTTATGCATGGCTTATCAGAAGAAATGGGAATTAAGATAAAAAAACAAAAAAAAAAGACGCTTTTCCAGTAAAGGCCTGCATCATATATTTTCAGAAATTACAATTAACTACAAGAGGACACCAGTATTTCTTCATGCAAACACAGATTGCACTCTGATCACAGTGTCCCCTAAACAAACTCATCTACACCTTCCCAAGCTTCCTCCTTCCTCTACTTTTCTGCCTGTCCTCTCTCACTCTTCCTCTGTCTAAAGTGTTATTCCCTCGGCTCTTTCTTCCCTCCCATGCACCAGGAGCTGTACACTGGCCAGGGGCTCCTTAGAACTGCTTTATGGGCTTGGAGAGAGGGGGAGAAAGACAGAGAGAGAGAGAAAAAGAGGAAACTGAAAGCCCCATTTATCATCACTTGTGTGGGCAGTGTTGCCAAGGCAACACTCAGGCTGGCAAATGCCACTGCGTTGAATACTAATGAGGCTCTTGGCAGGCCGGCTGGAGGAGCTGCAGCAAAACCCGTCCACAGGCCACTGCTGCTGTTCCACTCTGCAAAAAGTCAAAAGGGAAATCAATTAAAAGCCTTCCACAGGGTTTGGCAAGGTGGCTAATCTGCAAGGCCACATTTAGAATAACACTACCGTCTACCCGTAATACCATCTGACTTAAACAAGAGGAGAAAAAAAAATGAACAATAACATACAACACATGAGACAAAACAAGAGGGTTTGCTCCACTCAACTCTTTCCAAACTTGAAGCACAGTAGTTTAAGGAACCACGGACACGTCATTTGTAACGCCAGCCTAATACATAACAACAGCAAAGTGCTATAAACCCTAATCATAAAATACCACATGTGTGCATCATGCAACATTTAATACCCATTTAATAATATATACTGTTCATAATAAATGCAGTGCTAATAAATGAATGCTTATTTTGATTATCGTCGTCCTTACACAAATGTAAACATAATTGCAGGCAATTATATAACTTATACAAATTAGACAACTCAAACCAGCAGAAAATAAACAGTAGATTGGCAGAAATAATTTTGTGCTTCCACAGTGTGCTGCTTGGCACAGAAGTTCACTCTAGTCATAGCTGCATAGTCGAACCTCTAATTAACACCTCTGCCTTAGCAAGACTGACAATTTCCACCTGACAGATTAGTGCACTTTTTCCCCCCTCTTCTCTTTCCCTCTCATTCTGTTTCCTGAGAAATCTGTGCTAGGAATAAATTGAGCCGGAGCATGCTGTTTCTCTGTTCATTGGTCTCTTTTATTGATTCAGCCACTTTGATCGAGCAGGTTCTAATCAATTCTTCAGTGGTGAGATGGGGGTGAAATCATTTCCGTGACAAACCCCTTCAAATGACTTGTCATTAATTTGCCTCTTTGCTGGCACTTGTTTGCTCGGAAAACGAGATGCGTTTGGCTTTCTCTATCTATTAGCAGGGGTTGTGCTCTTCTGGGGATTTTCATGGGCTGCTAAGCGTCAGGGAGGGTGAACAGAGAGATTGGATACACCATGTTTGCTCATCCTTACCAAGTCACTTATTAGTGCTAATTGGGAGGGACAGTTCAAATAAGCACAGCCGAGTGGGGTATCACAAGAGCGTGACATGGGTACAGAGAGGCAGACAGCGGTAGTGACGGTGATGTGTAAATGTGTGTGTGCTCAAGAGGGCTATATTGACACCCTCTGCTCACTACCACCACACTAGCACCCTGGCCCTCAGCTTTGCAATAGGACGGTTTCTCAGGACTCCATCCACGGTTCCCGGTAAAAGCAGTTTCTTTGTATCATACTTGCCATTAGCAGTCCATGACGCTAAGTGTTAATACTGAGGACAAGCCAGTGGCCAAGGTTATAAACACATGCAGCTGTCTGAGACACTTAGCAAGTCAACAGCAGATGGAAGAGTGCTGACAAATGGCATGATCGTCCACTGTGGAATATATGATAGGCCTGAAATTTCCCCCAACCCTTCCTCTCGGGCCAGTTTATTAATTCACACCCAGCGCATGCTCTCAACAACCATGTGATATTATTCAAAATACCCCTTGGCCTCTGAAACCGTAAGCTAATGAAAAATCATACATTCTCACTGTCAGCACTAAGACCTTTTCCCCCTCAAAGCATCCCTGTAGCTGGATGCATTTTGGCTGAAAGATGCTAATTTCCGAGAATTATTTACCACCGTAATAGCTGCAATTATTTTTCGTGCTAACCGATTTAAGGTATAAGCACCAATTAGTAACTGGTCATTATCTTGAGCATTGGAAACTCACAGTGAAGTAATAGCTTGACATTTGCTTGTCTGGGCTAGAGAACTGTTTAGAGTTTGTATAATTAGAGGCTGTTTACCACCAGCCTTGAGAAGATGATGTGAATTTCAGCTCAGCTGTACTGTCTGATACCCACTTACTGAAACTGAGGGGCATATGGCATCCAGGGTAAAATCAGCCAAGAGATTTAGTAAACTAATGGCTTAAGATCCTTTCTAGATATAAAAAAAATAAAATAAAAATTCTCACTGTCAAATTTAATTAACATTCAGATAAAAAAGTGTTAATCACATGAAAGGCAATAATTTGCTAAGAATTTTTTTTCTGTGGATTATTATGTGGTATAAATTATTCTTCTTGAATAATGATTCTCAAATAATACGTTTGTTTTTCATATAATATCTAATTATTTGTGAATAATATCTAGTATGTAGTTATTATTTATTTTTATTAAATAAAAAACTTGATGCGGAATAAGAAGATTGAGAAAACTTGTGGTGCAAATAAAATACATTGGCATGAATTGTGACTGTGTGTGAAAGGATTTTGATTTTAAAGCCTGAACATACAGACAAGCGCTTTAGTGTGATGCTTGCATTGTATGTCGTGTCAATAGTAAATCTCTGGCTCAATGTATTTGGCAAATTAGTTAAAAATATAAATGAAAATGATACTACAGTAACTGAGCTCTGTCAGCTGTTGCTGACTGGGATGCATGCAGTACAATATTGAATCTGGTCAACGGAGAGCCACTAACACCTCATCAATCAAGTAAACACATTGGGGCTGACTAATAGATGTTTAACAAAACCTCTCATTACAACCAGTTTGACCCTGCATCCTAAAACATAATGTGAGAACTCCCCTAGGATTACCAGTGACCCCGAGGGCAAGCAGGCCACACAGGCAATGAAAGAAGCAGCCATTGTGCTATATGTGTGTGTATGTGTGTGTGTGTGTGTGTGTGTAGGACCGATCAGTTTGTAATTGAGTTTGCACCGTGTGGTGTAGTTGCATGTCAGTGGGTGGAGACAGGTCTCTGTAATGACACTTTGATGGATCATCATTTACACCCACTAAAGCTGCACTGCGTCTGGGGGCTTTTTAATTAAACTTTGTCCGTTTCTCCACAGACAAACATCCATAAATGTGGACATGTTTATAACTTGGCCACACCTTCCACTGCCAATCATCTATTGTGTTTGTAAATTCAATTCTGATTATCACTATGTAGAATACACCTGCCTGTCAGACTCTCGCATATTTTAGTACCCATTCTTCTAGCGACTCTCTGAATTTGTGAGCAGGGCAAAGATGTTCTTGTCAGGCTGGGAGAGCCGTCGACGCTCACAATCCAGCAGCCATCCTCTGCCCGCCAACACTCTCCACACAACTCTCACTCATAAGAATGAATCTGCTTATATATATTCAATACAAAAATATATGTAAAAAAAAAAAATACTATTCAGACCAACACTGTTCTCTCAAATGTAGCACCATTGAGAGCATGATGAATATACTCATTAGGCTGGCAGGCTACTTTTTCTAGGAAGCAAAGAGAAGAAAGGTGTTGGGAGCAGTAAGGAAGCAATGCATATTTTGTTTTCTTAGTACCCGACCTTGATCTGACTATCCGCAGGGTCAAAGACTCTCTGAAAGGCTTTGTTAGGCCCAAAAGAATGTTAATGAATAGGCACACTACATATTAAAATTCAGCTGGAGCTTTTCAGGGCTGCCGTCTAAACTGCTGCGGCATGTCGAGTACTTTTGGCTGAGAGGCGAGAGAAAGATCTGGTTGTAAAACGGGATAGCAGGATGGAGGGGGAAAAAAAAACGAGACAGTGGTTGGAGCCAGGCAGGCCTTTTCGTCCCTTTTTCTCGCTCCCACTGTCGCTGCCTTGGTGGCGCGTAAATGAAAGAAGTGGTAAATAGACATTTCTCTCAAATGAGGGCCATGTGACATGGTGGTGGTTTGAGGAGTACAATGGATCCTTTCAGGGCCAAGTGAAAGCTTAGTCGTTTCCGCTGGCCTGGAAGTGTTTGGGGTTTTTATCTGCGGTTTTGTTTTGCGGACAGCTGCAGGCCTTGTTTGTCTTGGGCTGTTTTTGATCGGTTAGCATGCTTGAAGAGGGCACGAGTCACAATTGTTTCAAAACAGAGTCTGGCATTGTGGCAGCCAGGGCTGTTTAGTGACTGCTGGCTCCAAAATACAGCATTCAAACAGCAAGATTAAATAAGCAGGCACTGTTCACAGAAGGACAAAATGCCATAGAGGCCCTTAATAGTCAGTGCAAATATATTTTTTAGTGTATCCAAACTTTTTCTGGTTTAAATTTAATAACATTCCCTGAAAAGTGTCCTTTTCTTCCTCTCCAAATTCTCCTTAAATTTAAATTCTCCTTTTAAGCAGGTGAAATGAGTTTAACTAATGTAATGTACAGGGTATATTAGCTTCTGTGTTTGGTTTTTAATAATTCAACCATGTTGCATTATAATTTATTTTGCGTGTTCTGTTTTAGAAAAACTATTAACAGAAGAGAATAATATAAAATAACATGCGAGCTTTTAAAGATTTTAATTTTTGATGTTTAAATTGATACAACTATGTATGCAATTGTAATATATTGGGTTTTTAATAATAATAATAATAATAATAATAATAATAATAATAATAATAATAATAATAATCACTATTCAATACCACAGCATTTTTGTTTTATTTGACCATGTGTTGAACTCAAATTAATATTCTAAAATATGACAATCTAATCAGAAAATTGAGATTTATTATGAAGTATTTAGTGAATTGGGAAGTGTTAGAATTTTTTTTCTTATCTAGATCTAATGCAATAATCTAGATCTAATGAGAAGTCCAAAATCTATATCTCTATACTTCTCTATGTATCTCTATGTGGCATACCACATTGGCCTATTTTCCATTTACAGGCTTAATGGGTTTCACCATCTGACTTATTGCCTTAAATAAAGCACTCATACACAGTCTCACCAGGTTGTCGCTATACTGTATGATTTTGTTGGTCTGTGGCAATAATAGTAAAAAATTTGTAATCAAACATAGGAAAGTGCCCTCTCTGCCTCTAACCTGCATCATGTTATAGTTCTGTGAAGAATAATATATATGCAGAGTATTTTATAAAGCTTGCTGTATGGGAATCCCCGTCTCAGAAAGAGAAAGAGAAAGAGAAAGAGAGAGAGAGAGAGAGAGAGAGAGAGAGAGAGAGAGAGAGAGAGAGAGAGAGAGAGAGAGAGAGAGAGAGAGAGAATGCTAGCTTATTGAACCCCTAAAAACATCTCAGAGCAAATAGCTATTCTCTCATGTCTACTCTGCCTTTGTCCCAGATTGTACATGGTCGCAGCTGGGATGAAAAAAGAGAGAAATATATCAGCACACATCTGCAGATGGTGATTAGCATTAGGAAATTGCCTCCTTGAATGAAATTGAAATGTCGACTGTCAATTTCCTTTTGCACTCGCGACTCCTTTTCCGGGAAGCTAGAGGGCACTGCTTTGTCCTTCAATCGCTTACAATTTAGACAAAGGAAAAAAAATATCCTTTTCCTCCCCCTGCCTGCTAAGATGTACTATAAGGAGAAGAAAGAGACACTATTAATTGTGCTAAATGTGAAGAGCTGTATTTGGTTAACGGTTTCAAAGCATGGATTTTGTGAAACTTTGTCCGTTATGGAGATGCGGCTGTAATACTGGCTCCTTATCTGTGCTGGAGGAAGCGCTGCTTAATTAGGCTTTAGGCTTTAAAGTGTGTAGAGCTATACAGAGCACACAGAGCTGCCTTCACCCTGCTCTCCTCCCTACACTGCACCAAGACACATCAATACTATTTACTCACATTTGTTTTATTTGCAAACCAGTAAGGCACTCAATTGCCAGATCCACTTTTGTATCTTTCTTGTTTTTGTATCATGGTTGTATGACTCATGGTGGTGTGCAATATGACTTAAAATAATACTAATCTTGTTAATGTGGTTAAATGATATATGATATTATTTTTCATATATGATATATATGAAAAACAGCTGGTTTGTTATTAAATTGATGAATTGATATTTTTTACTGTTTTTTTCTTCTTACAGAATTCAAGAATTCTGTCATTGTGTTTCTAAATGTTGTGCCATATCTAACATATAGACAGGGTTTACACAGGGGCCAAATGTGCTGCAGGAAGGTTTTTGCTGGAGCTTTAGATAAGGGCACTGGCTGTTACACCACAGACACAGACACACACACACACACACACACACACACACACACACACACAAAATTGTCTTACATTATTAATTCAGCTAATTAATGCTGTGCTATAACTCAAACCCTAACCTTAACCCCATTAACCAAAAGAAAACCTTTTTTGCCTCTATTTTGTTTCAACAGAACACGAATGACATAAATAACACACAAGTTGTCCACACAAACACACATACACATACATCTAAATATCCAGTTGGCATGGTTGTTAAACCCCATACTTTCAACTAAAGAAAGATGTCCTGTGTGAGATAAAAGAGAAATATGTCTTGCTTATCTCAACTCCTAGTGGCTTCCACTTTCTATTTAGTGCCACATGTGCTGTTATATAAAGTGTCTCCATGCTGCACCTCTGCTGAGAGACTGTTCCTCCGACCAGGCTGATGAACTCATGGAGTGATATTTCTCCTGCGTCGAGGCTGCACGAGCTCTCATTAGTGAGTGTGGCATGGCAATGATGTGCACTAGGATAAATGAGCCAGCTATCAGCCACTGCCTCCTCTATAGTCAGCCTTATCTCATTAGGTTCCACATCAAAGTTAATCAGAGATGGTGATGGTAATTGGTGGAAGAGACAATGCCACAGATCAGGGTGGGGGATGTGGGGCAGGTGTCTTGAAACATTGGCAAAGCTGGTGATAGTAGATAGGCAGAAGCAGGAGAGGAGGGGTAAAGAAAGAAGTGACAGAGACATAGAGAGAGAGAGAGAGAGAGAGAGAGAGAGAGAGAGAGAGAGAGAGAGAGAGAGAGAGAGAGAGAGAGAGAGGGAGGTTGAAGCCAGAGTCGAGGAAAAGGAGTAATGGCAGAGGCATAACAAGCAAGCTGCTCAGAATTAATGAGCTTAGCCAATAAGAAAAGAATAACCAATCAGTGTGTGTTGGGCAAATATAATTTAGGAATAATTGCTTGATTGCTTTTCTATAGTAGGCTGATTTGACCACACACAAGAACTGAGAATTAAGATGTCAAGACAAGAATTAATTTGGCATGCAGGGGCACAAATTCTCTCTCTCTCTCTCTCTCTCTCTCTCTCTCTCTCTCTCTCTCTCTCTCTCTCCCCTCCTGGCGTTCAGCACTGTGAGCCGAGTTGTTGTGCTCTAATGATGAAAACACAGAGGTAGATTGCACATTCATTTCCAGACTCCATTATCTATAAGGAGTCGCTTCCCTAATGCCACAGATGCCCCAATATCATGTAAAATAGTGTGCACGCTAACACATTTAATTGCTGTTTTTGCGTATTCCACTCCAGCTTTGATAGCTAGCCTGGTTGATTGTGCAGTTTGTTTCAGTATTGATTTCTGCTTTTCTTTTTTCAATCCTGAGGATGCAGGCTATAATTCGGATGCTTGACTGACAACCCCATGCTCCACCCTCTTTCCAAACAGCGCTTGTTTTAAAGCCCTCTTGCTGAATTGCTAATGTGAGAGCACATTTTATTTTTCACTGTCTGCTTTGAGAAATGAGGAGTGACCTCTCTTGACGCTCCCCTTAGAAAGGCTTGAGGAAATATTTGTTTGTCTTACCACACGGTCAGTGGTCACAGAGACATGAACCAGCATCCAGAATCACGAACCACACACTTCACCACTGACGATATTTTTCACAATCACCAGCCCTCTTGCTAAATTCAATTGCTTTATTTTGACCAAAACTGGGCCTACATTTGGTTACTTATTAAATAAGGAAAGAGCTGGTGATAACCACTGGATCTAATTCAAGACCAGGTCTGACATTAGTACATGCGTTTGGATTGAGTTCGAGCAGCCCCAACTCAATTTATATTTAAATAGGTGGTGCGTCCAAATAGGAGTCCGTGCATATGAATATAGCCATGTATTTGCTCCCATATGTGTCTGCTACTTAGTTCCAATTAGGCTGAAAACACTGCCGCTGATTCAGAGCTTGCACACGGTGCCTGACTTATCACTGCTCCACAGGTTCCACTGCTGTGTGTTTATTTTCACATGAGTGAGCATGAGCTTGTCTGAGTGCTGACATCATTTCAGCAGTGGGAAGAGTAAAGGGGGAGTAAATAAGCAGACAGGGCTTGTCAGGTGGGTGTTATGGCTGCCCTGAGTCTGCCTTCAGCTGCATCTCCAGCCAAGAGACACACACGTCCTCCCTCTCTCTGTCCTCAGTGTCACTATATCTCACATAGCATGGGGACACACAGGGCACAAGGTAGACTCGCTTTCATCTGCACTGTGCCTAATTGAGTCACAGGCGATGACTATCTGTGTACATCAAGGAATTTGCCACTGTTCGATTATTTCACCAGGGGATTAAACCTCATTTTAGGGTGTTCTGCATTAACCTATTAGGCATGCTCATCTGCATTGCTAATGAGGGTGGGGGACAGCTGTCAGGGGTGAGGGGAAAACATGATCACGCAATCCTTGAGTGAGTGATCCCGGCTCCGATTAGCCTCAGTGAAGTTCGCTGAGCCCAAGTGATAAGGCAGGCAGAAATTCCCAAGTTGCCAATAGCTCTGAAAATTATCACACTGTAGGCAAAGGCGAAATTGTGGCTTACGGCACCCGGGCTTCAATCCAGGGACTGCCCAGATTGACATTATTTAAAGCTATGGAAATGTACCCTGCTTGCCTATCAGACCACAGCTGAAATAAGATTTTTCCCCCAGCCTGCTCCATTTATGAACATGCCCAGGATGCTGGCATTCTCTAGAAAAGGGTGATTTGAGCATAATTTTACAATTTTATGATCTAATCTGGATAATGGAAATAAACAAACATGTGTAGCACTAGGCAGACTAGTGTGTGTAGTGCTTTGGGAGGTTTGAGGTAATCATACAGAAAACCAGCATGAAAAGAAAATGCATGCAAACCGTACACATTGCATATTGTTTCACTGTATCATCTCTGCTTCAGTCATATAAAACATTACTTCCAACTCAGTGGGCTGTTTAATATTAAGTATAGCTCAACAGAATTTTCTGTGTGGAATAAGGTCTGGGTGGAAATCTATTATCTATCAACATGCTTTCCCATCTGGTGATTGCATATCTATAAAATAGAAAACAATTGTTTAAGCATTCGTCCCATTAAACATCAAAGTACCTTTTGCATAAGTCTAATGGAGATATTTCCAAACCAAGATGAGTATTTGCAAACAGCTTCCTTCAATAAATCCATTCACTGCTTTTCAAAGCAACCAGATTGTTGTGTGTAGGAATGACCTCTTTGTAAATGAAGTGTTAATGACCTGGGTCAGTAAAAAACATGACTGGTTGCACATGCGCAGACGATGGGTGTGACTGAGTAACTAAATATCAGCCTAAAACTGCAGCCAGTGCCACACACACGCACACAAACACACAGAATGTTGCGAGAGATGGAAGAAGTAGTTTGTTAGTTCTCTCAACCACTGAGGATGTGCCATCTCCAGATACAACAATAATAAGTACAGCTGCACATTTAAAACACTGTTATTCTTCAATGATTCCACTTTAAACAACCCGTGTAATTGCTATATTTTCACTTTCAAAAGTTTAGCTCTCTATGCTAAATATTTTCAAACCAAGAAATGCCTGACTGCACCAAACCTAATCAATGTCAAAGGTGCAAGTAGAATCCCCTGGCATAGCCTGTTTGACTTAAGCTCACTATTTGTGCTCTCCCTGATCCCCAGTCTTTGTCTACATTGTAATGAGTGTTGCGTTAATCCTGGGATTTTTCCTGGGGGTCACCTCATGGCAATGCTTTGCCACACCAGGTCTAGAGTTTAACCCAGCCAGGGCCACGGGGAGGGGGCTGAAGGGTAGAACAACAATGACCTGTCTCCCAAGAGATACCTCCATTTACGGCTGGTTTCGAGGTTTCTGATAGACCTGCTAACCCATTTTAATCCTATTAGAGCAAGCCCACAAAAAGTGAATCTGCAGCTCGCAGAGTGGAGGGAGAAGGACTCCTAATTTCTGCCACGAGGTGAACAGGAACAACAGTTTTCCCATCAAAACTCGTCTATTAGAGAAGCAGACAGAGGAACGAAAGAAAAAACAACACAAAAAGCCCAGCAACAAGCAGAACTATTGTGTTCAGGCAGACTCAAAAAAGAGGACCACCAGAGACTAGGCATCTCCAAAGTCAACTGACTGGATATCCATCTTCAGCCATAACGGATGTGTTTCTGATAGGCTGCTTGATAAATTTCTTGTAAGGCAAAGCCACAGGAAATGGTACTGTAGACCCTTGTAGAGTCACCTCACAAAAGCTTGAGAAGGTTGGGAGGCCTCAATGCACTTTTGTTCCTTGCTCCGGTTATGGGACACGTGGTGGCCAAGTGTGCTGGTGGTCCGTCCTGTTACCCCATCGCCAATGTCGAAGCTTAAAGTCTCCCATTGTGATGGACGACGAGGGGGGAGTGACAAGGTCCATACAGACAGAAAGTGTTCTTTAGCCAAGCAAGGCAGGATATGACTCTTTAAGGGCCAGAGGGTGTGAATGGACAATAGCACCATGAAAAAAAAGCAGCTCTGAGAAAGGGGCACTGAGTGATAATGCACTTTCACACTGAGTGCATCCTAGCCAGGCTTCCTTCTTACAGCACCCAGATTTTAGTAGTCATATAACTATTCCTGAGTCCTATAGTTGTAATAGCTGAGGTACACTTATCTACTCTAAATTGTACAGTAATACTGAACACTTTGTCATATATATGCCTCTCAGAACCTCTTCACGTACATTCATGTCCATCATCATTTGCTTGGGAAATCATTTCATTTCAGAAATACAAAGGAAGACATGGCTTCTTAGGCAATACTGTTAGAAATCTAGTCTCACCATCTCTATTCATACACACTACATGAACATTGACTACAGTCTATTTACAAGTAAAACACTGGTATAGCAGAGAATAGAATAAATGGGGCTTTGCTTGATGGACAGCTTCTTTAAAGCTCTGTGGTGTGTAGGTCTAGCCTCTACCTCCCCTGAGGCCACTGTCTTTAAAATAGAACAAACCAGGGATGCTAAACACAGAGTCATGTCATACATTTATGTATGGGTCTGACCTTTTCCATAATGAGTTCACATCATAACCGATGATCTAAAACAAATTCACAAATATCCCCTGCTGAGGTGGGTGACAAACATCGGAAAAAGCATACTGTATGTGCATGTTATTGCTGTATAAATACTAATTACTGTATATCTGGATACTGTTAGGATTTATTTTGTTAATACAGTTTATTCTAGTGTGTTTAATGATGTCTATAATAAATAGAATAAAATTAAATGAATACAAACAGTAACAAAAATAACAGTAAAAGGGAACATATAATAAAAAAAATAAAAGCGATGGATGAGGTTTTTTAGGAAAGCATTTATTGGCTGCCTGATAAAATTTGTTATATAATATTCCCAGATTCCCAAATATTTAACTCTGTATCGCATCACAAGAATTGACTCGTAATGTCGGCGATGACTTATCCGTTTGCATTGTACAGTGCAAGTGTTATTACCCCTCATATTTACATCCTAATATTCAGACCAAATAAACACAAAGCAGGAGATGAAATCAGCAGACGGCTTAATGCCTCACCCCTGATCAGTTCATGCATAATTGCCTCCTTTCAGTTTGTTAAATCATGTTGTCACATTTCTGCCACCAAAGAAGTGCTCTATACTCCGAGGATTTATGGCTTTTTCAGCTCACAGAGGGTGGAACCAAAGATGCCTATCCTTCTGCCCCATTGGCTGAATGTTTTGAACATTGGCATCTAAGGAATGAGGTTGTCACTCATGAACGGTGTATTATTTTGCGGATATAGCAGACCCGAACCAAATAGAAACTATGCATTATAATACACTGCTTATTTTCCTTAGTAGCTCGCTAGCGAATGCTGCTGCATTAGGTCAGAGAGTGTACTTGACAGAAAACATGCATACTGAGTGGATACTTGTGCTGCTTTTCATTTGCAGTGTGTATTGATTTTTAGGTGTCCTATTTAATCTAATATTATGTGTGGGTCTTGCACTGCCTTCAGGTTGCTTGTGTGGGCTGGTTATATAGGGGACTTGATGATAATTGCTTTGGTGGGAGCAAACCCAGGTAGCTGATGTGCCGACTTTGAATGTTCCCTTCATATAGAGTACACACATACAAGCTGTCAAATAAGTGGACAAAGTGCATAAACACTGTAGTAAATATTGGCGTCTCACAGCCGATGCTGTTCTCTGAGATTTGGAAATCATGGGAATGAAGTTCAAATTTGTGCAAGATTATAAATGCACCCATGCATTCCAGATTAAACCCCTTTGTTGATTCAGATTGTTCTCTTTCTGGTCCACGAGATGTTACACTGAAATGTCATTGCCTAAATAAGATATTAAATCCTCCAAAGAGCTCAAATCCACTTGACAAATATCATTATTGTAATTTGTTACTTTGTTGTTTTAAAAGGGCAAACACATCCTCTATAATAAAGCAATGTTTATCACAAAACAGGCATAGAAAATACATGAGCCATGCCTATAAACATGCCAAATCATATTACTGTCATGGCCACACTTTCCTGTCTCCTGATAGAGCAAGATTAAGCTGTCAGAGAGAGAGAAACGATAAGACGCTGTTTGGTTTACAAATGAAGAGTAATTAGGGGCCCTAGCAGCTGTATACAGTCCCTAACATTGTCCTGCAGCACAGTATCTTAACTCAAGCCTGGATTTAGCTTTACACTCTTTCTAGCAGAGAATTTAGGTGTTTGCATCTCTCTCTCTCTCTCTCTCTCTCTCTCTCTCTCTCTCTCTATACTCTTTCATTTCAGTCTTTCTCTTAGTTAAGTTGCTTATGCTTTACAGAGAGAAATTATGATGATGATGATGATGGCTGTGGTCTTAAAGGGGGCTTAATTTTGAGAGACATATGCAAACATTAATGAGCTTAACGAAGAGGCGGCAAGCAATATTTATTAGACATGACAAGCAGCTCTGGGCTTAGCAGGTTCCTGGCAAGCATAAGAAAATGTTATTTTTTTACCAATTCCACTATACATACATTATATATATGTAAGTAAGTAATGCTTATAGCAATTCTTATTAGAGCAAAGATTTTTGTGCACTATGGTGGATAAGCATGCATGTATGTGTGGTTTACAAAGCCTTTCTTCACATGTATTCTTTGCATTTGAACAGTAATTCCAACTTTCAAAAATTCAAATAGCAGCACTTGTTTTGATCATCAATGAGGACCTCTCGGGCATGTGTTTTAACCTCTATTAGGCAGGATTACGAGGCCGCTAGCACGCTGGCATTTGGTAAGTGTCACGGTGACTGCACTTGGTGGCGGAATGCTGGGTTGTCAGTGGTGTGCTTTATCGCCAGGCTTTTCTCCTTTGCAGAGTGTAGACTAATAAGCCTAGAAATTACAATTGCCTCCCTGCTGAATCCCCGATAGCTGCAAATAATGATATCAGTGCCCTGCTAATCTCCTCAGCTCGCCGCTTGGCATCAGCCTATTGAGTCACCTGTCATACTCATGTCTGATGAGGTGAACTTAATCTCACTGTCTGTAATGACAATGGGGGCCATTTGAATGTTGAGAATGATATTTGTCAAAGTTTCCTCTGGGTTTTCCCCCTTTGTCTTTTGCCAACAAAGAATCCTGTCAGAATGTGTGCAACTCAAGATTAAAGAAGACAGTAAAGATTAATCATATGTGCTTGCTTTTCTCATCATTTCAAAAGATTGGTTTAAAAGTAGTTCAATTTTTGAGTATTTTAAGACGAGGATAATTGTAAGAATCAATTTCTTTCAGCGTGATTACAAATCTATTCATGAGTAAATGTATTTGTTCTATGAATATTACACAATGCTTTACAGATTTTCTGAACATATATTGTAACTGATCTACACATCCTGTGCACATAAAACTTTGCTTTGTCAAACTTTGTCAACAGAGCTGGTTAACAATTTATTAATAACAGGTTTATTAGTTTCTTTTGTAGGAATAACTCTTCCAAAGAACATTACCAGAAATTAAAAAAGCAATTGAACGTCAGTGGCAGAAAGGTATGTACCAATCTCTTCTATCCGTTGTATCCTTCATCTCTATTGAGTGGTGGGCTGAGATAAATTGACCTAAGAAGAACTGACAGCTGTACAGTGAGCATTAAATGTTCTGGAGCGTGGCAAGAAAGAACAATCTTTTCTATTCATAGACAAGCACTAAAATTACTCAACAAAAATGTAGAGATATATGAATGGAGCTAAAGAGAGATTATAAAATCATGTAAACCTGACTGAATGTTTTGCATAAATACTGTGGAGCTCTAAAAAAATAGTCAAACATCTGCAAACATGGAAGTCATTTCACGATGCTAATATATGACCATTTGACTAAATACTGTATGAAAGACAACAGGGCACATGGGGATGGTTATCAGCAGGGTAACGCACATGCACTCAAGCATTGCAACAGAAAATTAACAAATTATTATAGAATTCTATTAACTACCATTTACAAGGTTTAATTTTATTCTCATTAGTGTCTTTTTGAGAATTAAATATCCTGTTGTACAAAAAAAGCCCTGCTAATCATAGTGCTGTTTTCTGAAGAAACTGTGTTCTTTGACACATCATAGCCCCCACCTCACCCCATCCCATCACTCATCGATCAGTCTTACAGAAAACTGTCATTAGATAAGTGACTGCTTCCTTCCGCTGTCAGATTACCATTGACAGGACAATCAGTGCTGCCGTACTAATGTCAGCACTGACAAAGAATCATTTAGGTCCAGCATGTACTGCACCGTGCCATCCTCCGCTTCACCCTGTCACTAAGTTGACACACGGGAACTGTTAGGACATGCCATAACAGGAAAAAAATAAAATCCTTCCACTGAACACTGAAGAGGACGGATGTGCCAATGTATAGTAAAGCTGTAATATAAAATAATTTATGTTTTTAAATTATTATTATTATTAACACTATCAATATAATACGACAACACAGAGATTAACAATAGGCTCTGATCATCAGGTGCAGGTGTATCTCCAGAAGTAATGCAAGCAGTTGATCTTTAATGCACATTAACAATTGAGTTAAATCTTACAATAAAGTGGAGAGACAGTGGATCCGGGACATAATGGGATTTTATGTTGATGTTTTGGCTGTGAGACTGGCCATGCTAATGAATCCTGCTCTGTATTCACATAGAGGTAAACTGGTATAAAAAGATGTCACAGGGAAATGCAGGCTGTGCACGTTTCCACTCCAGCATGAATTAGCCAAAGGACAGGAAGGTCAAAGTGTTGCCATTATCAACACAAATCCTTCAGCTGACTGCCTGTTTAAATGCCTGACTGTGAGCTCTCTCTGTGTTTTTAAATATAGTAGTAATATCTTTCCCTGCCAGAGAAAGAAGCGATGTGGAAAATGATGTATTCACTGATAGTTAATGTATAATTTTTGAAATATCTACAATGAAAGATCACATACAAAATAACACATTTGAAAATGTCCTTGGTGAAAGGCATTAGATATAAGGGAATATGTTGAATATAGGCTCTCGCTACAGAACAACAACTGAGGTAGAGAAGCATTACATTTAAACTGCACACAGAGCTTCCCAAACCATGCATAACAATTAGGACTAAACAGAGCGCCTGTTCTCTGTGTTCAATATTTCCCCAAAATGACTGTCTGACATTTTTTATGCCGTAATTTGAAATCTGTTTGGCTTGCCTGAAGAGGAATATTATTTCTGTGTGAGAGACACAGTCGTGCTAATGAGCGTGGTTAAGAACATCATTATATTTTAAGTATCGTTCTGCTGTTCACAGCAAGGATTGCAAGGAATCGGACATCTGAGGCTGATGCTGTAATGCCGGGGGAATAATTAGCGTGACATTTTTGCTCTGCCTTCCCTAACAGAAAGAAATTGTTAAACTACATTAATTAGGAGTAATTCAGTTGTACTTCAGTTGAAGTTTCTGTCATGCTGATATTTGGTTTATTTGCATTGATGTCTTGGCAGAAGTATTTTGCCGCTCCAACAAAAGGAGCAATGGTGTATGTTAAGTGCTTTTGAAACAGCAAGCTTTCGAAGCAGCAAAACTATGTCTGATGAAAGGGTGTGAAATACAATGTGGAAATCGATTTCACAATCCTCTCTTTCCGCTCGACCGATAGAGTGGCACTGTGTCCGTGCATGCCTGTACATTTAATACACTCACAATGAAGGACTTAGCAATTTCTGCTCCTGTTGTTAAGTCCGGCAAATTAATGCATGTTTGTGCTTGTATGAGTGGCAGAGGCAAAGGAATATTCAATTGCTTTGAAATTGATTGGACTGTTGATATAATGTAGTGGCACTACAGTTGCATGTTTGGAGAGTGCGCTTGAATTTGCCTCATGGCTAGAGCTTAGACAATGGCTCCCAATATTCCCAGATGAAAAAAAAAAAGCAAAGCATGACATTTTGGGTTGTATACACCATACAATTAGCATGCTAAGTGGCGCTAATGACAAATAAAGAGATAAAGCCCTGAGCTCTTCTTGCTGTGATTGTCATCTGAAGCACTCTTGTTAGGGCTCGTGATGTATTTGTTTGTGTCTTTCTTCCGTCAATTACAGTTTGCACTTTGTCACCCGGTTTCATTGTTGTTATGAGCTGGCACATCTCTCGCTCTGTACATGTGTCTATTGAATATAAATGGAAGCTCACTGTCTGTTTATGACAAAAGGGCCAAAGAATAGGAAGTGACAGACAGAGCGAGAGAGGCAGAGAATGGAAGAGCTGCTGTATGGAACACTGTCTGTACCATCTGCACGGCCAGGCAAAACAGGATGCAAACATGGGGGAAATTAAAAGGCTTTTGCCTGTGATTAATGGTGGTGATACATGTCAAGCCGTTTAACCATATTTAACAAAACTATAGCAGTATGCAGCTGTTGCATTCTCTCGACTAAAATGGCCAGAGGAGAAGAGGGGGAGAGAGTGCAGCAGGTGGTGAAAAAACAGAACTGAGATAATACAGCATGGCTATCATCACACACTGCACTTCTGCTATAATTCTCTGCCTTGAAAGGATCAAGGGATTTTTAACTTAAAAATGATGTATGAAACAGCAAGGTGTGAAATTATAATTTTGCTCTCGCTTCTTTACTTCTTTCAACCAAGCACACCTGTCAACTGTTCATGTCGAAAATATTGTCAAAAAATACAGAAAAAAACAAAGATGACCAACACGGTCAATTAAAAAAGCTTTACTTTTTAGAGTTTTGAAGCCAAGCCATGACTCTATCTCAGTCATCTGCATAGCAGGGAGTTTCTTTTCTTTTTGAGACTCGGGCCAAGTAAATAAGCAGCAAAACATGGGGGAGGCACTAAACATGTCCTATCCCAACATCCCTAGACACCTATTATGTGATATGCAAAATTATGCCTTAGCAGATATCTAATGATGAGCCAGTGATGTCTTGTTAAGAGACATTGTTTGACTTCAGATCCCACCGTGTTTGCCTTGTATTCCTCGCTTAATGAAAGACAAGAAAGAACCGAGTACTACGTTTCTTCCTTCTTCTTCTTCCTCCTCCTCTGCACTGTCATTGTCTCGGGTGCAGTTAACTCATGCCTGTGTTTTTTGCTAGACTCAGTCCCTTGGCATGAACAGGCCTGATTTGGCAGAGAAGAGCACTGAGAGTGTGTCTGCCCAGCAGGGAAGGGCCTTTTGATGCAGACCCCTGGGAGCTCGCCACTGAGCCAGAACTGTGTGTCACAGATGTGACAGCTTTCATCTAACAGTTAACTTTTTCCTAATTAAGTCACCCAGCTAATTACACTCAGATCTATCCAATCGAAAAACAGAACAGGATCAGGAAAAAACTAAAATGATGGCCCAGGTCAGAAAAGATCATATCATAAAATATTAGGGAGAGGATGATGAAGGGTGGCGAAATGGACAAACAGGACTCACCTGGGTGCAAAAACACATCACACACCAAATGCAGCAAGGCCCATCTCATTTGCACCGACACCTTCCTTGAATGCTGAGGCGTAATTATGAAATAACAGGGGAAAGAAAAAAATGACAAAAGAAAAAAAATTCCATAATTAGCAAGGCAACTCTCGGCACAAGAAATGGAAATTAGTCACAGTGTAATAAATTAGCCTATGCATACATTATGTGAGATGAATACCCTTGGGGCTACGAATTAGCGCTTTTGGACTTGCACCCTCATGTATCTAAATAAACCATTCAGTCCTTGCTTATTATAGGCTCACAAAGAGACAGCTCTGAAACCGTCTTTCCTTTCAAATCAACCGCACACACACACACACACACACACACACACACACACACACATATACACACACACAAAGCATTATAGGAAGGCTATATGCAGCAGTCAGAGGGGGATGATTGAAAGGAGTGAGTCTGTCATATTCTGGTGTGCTCTCATGCTACCTTCACTTATGCATTTGTAAACTATCACATATTTCTTCCACATTTTAGTTTGATTAGTGCTGGCACTTTCCAGGACTATCACATTTTTTCTCTAGACGACAGTAAACAAACACAGAATTAAGCTGAGCTGAGTCGAGCTGGGGAAAATTTGCATCAAAATAATATAGCAAGCTACAAACCAGCAGAATCAGATAGCAGCAACAAAAGCAGGCAAATTACAAATTAAAAGGAATGATGTGAATTGTATTTTGTCACCAAGCTTCACAGGCCATTTGGAGGACAGAGAAAAGAAAGAAAGAAAAAAAAAACATGGCAAGCGGCAGCGCCGTGTTTTGATGAGTCTTATCTAGAGCGATTATTCATACTTGTCCTTCTGCTTGAATTAAAGCAAGAGTGCTGGAGCCCGTTAAAGCCAAATACTTGAATGGCTAGTGAACTCTCACCTTTGTGCGCATCCATTTAGCTTGCAAATGAAAGCCAAGTACAGTCGGCGAGAGCCATAATGGGCCTTTCTTCTTGCAGAGTGCGGTCATTACATACTAATTTCTCCTGGAAGCTCTTCAGGAATTGAAATACTTGGCTGTGGCAGCCCTGCCTCGTGCTGAAACGCACAGGCCTACAATGCCAGCACACAAGGTGTTTGTTCAAGGCCTACTCACAGCAGCTGACCACAATCAGGCTCGATTGAAGAGGGCTGATTGCAACTTGATGCAGCACTGCTTTCAGATGGAGGGGAAAAAATGAATAAAATACTGGCAGTGTGATTTTCATCATGATTAAATAGATTCTAAAAAAAAAAAAAAACAGCAAGGGGCAGCAAGTAATATGTAAATGACACACATAGACGGGGGATGATTTTAGTGAAGGAATTTAAACAGTAGTCTGTAGAAAATATTGTACCACTATCATAACGAGCAATAGTGCAATGTCATGACATTAAAAATGATCACTGAGGAGGTGAATGTACTCTATCCCTAACCATAATTAAATAATATAAATAATAAAATCACAAATTAACAGCTTACACTATATGGGATAAGTTAGAACTGTGTCTAATTGCACATATTCCTAGAGAAACACCATGAAATTTAGGAGTTAAAGGTTATTCAGTGACTATTAATTAGTTTGTTTAGTTGCAGGCACACCGCATAAGGACTTAAATACACTCATTTGGCTTGATCTACTGAGGTGATGAGTTTTACCTGGCAGCATTCAGCTTCGAGTGGGAGGAACATTTGGAACCTGTACAGCAGGTTGTTAAGCACACATCAGTTGTTTGAGGGACTGGTGATTTAATTAAGAAATTAGGCAGGTGGCTGATTGAAAAGCTTAATTAATACAGTGAATGTCTGTTTTGACCAATGCAGTAGCTTATAGTACGTAAAGTACAGAGTGCACCGGCTTCATCTAACATTCCATGACAGCTGAAGTGGTCATATATGGCATTAATGCTAGTAATGTAGCCGCCAGCAATAAAATGGCTGGCATGATAATCTAATAAAACCAAAATAATAATTACTGTCATTTATAATATGTTGAAAATCAACCAAGTTTTTAATTCCAAATTATTAAAGCAATTTCTTAAAAATTAGGAGAAATATTACGGACAAAAATGCTACAATTACACAGCTAAATTGATCATGTATTATTTCATTTATTTAATGACTTGTGCAGAGCATTATTACTCCAATCTACACCAAATTCAAAAAGGTTATCTATCTGAGACTTACTTAAATATTTGTCCCAGGAAGTCAGCAGATGGCATGGCGTGTCAGCCTGCCACAGCGTGATTGAGACATCACACTAATCCATGTTTAACCTGCTGTCTGTCTGTGTTTGTGTGTGGGTTTGGCATGCTGCAAAGAATAGACCCTCAGAGGACCCATGAGGTTTATTACTGTGTTTAAGAGAACGATGTAATACAATGTATCAATAAAATGATAATGCTCTCTCTCTCTCTCTCTCTCTCTCTCTCTCTCTCTCTCTCTCTCGCTCTCTGTATATATACAGAAAGAGAGATAGTATATTATTTTCTGTTTATTACATATCAACTCAACTTGTTAATATAATTTGTTAAAGACAAATATTTGTTAGCCTTTAAATTATTGCATGTCGATTTGTCATTTGCATTGTTTCTTGTAAGACTCTCTGCACAAGGTCTGCTTTGACCCACCACAATCCCGAATCCTCTCGTGCTCTGCCTCTCACTGCCTCTCTCCAAAGCTCTCAGTCTTTCTAGCATTCTCACTTTCCCTCTCTCCCACTCTCCTCCCTTCTCTTTCTTCCCTTTCTCTATCTCTCTCTGCCTCCCTCTTTCTGTTGCTTGCTCAGAGAATCAGCCAGTGTTTACTTGCCCTTATCCGACTGGCTAATCCCTGCAGCAGTGAAAGACTCCACTAAATAGGTGCTGGAGAAAAAAAAATGAGGCGAGAGGGACAGGCAGAGCCATTAGAGGAGAGTTTATCAGAGTCGCTCAATCTGTTATCACCTCTGTCCCTCTGTCCCCCCTACCAGCTCACCTTCCCCCACTGTCACAGAGCCACTGATTACAGCCCACCACGATGCCTGGCTCCGGGTCTGCGTGCTTGTGTGAGAGAGAAGGAAGGGGAAAGAAAGTGAGTGAGACTGAAGAGACTCACACTCTCATGAAACGTATATGAGGCAGAGAGAAACAGTGCTTCTCAGGGATGCTTGTCTGTCTCTTTCATGTAAATGAAAATAGAACAATTTTTTTCAGAATCTTGAAATATAAATGTTTTATAATTTAATATATGATTTTAAAGGACAGGCAAACTGATATTTTTATTTTATCTGAAATTTCATAGAGGTCTATGTAGTTAGTAATTTATGTTTCAGGTGTATTTTATTTGTATCAATTAAATGAAATACATTTCGATAGCTTATAATGTATTATTTTCTTTTTTCTATTTGTGGATAAAAACTAAACTACAGCAGCAATAATATTCATCATAATCATATTTCTCATTCAATCTATAATAAACCATATTACTGAAAGAGGTAATTATCTTATATTTCCATGTCACAACAAGCTTTTAGCACCTCTGGTAGCACTCCAGCACTGTATTATGGGTTAAGATAAAAGCAACAAACACCACTGAATCCTCATAGCGTGGTTTAGCACTGGAGACTCACATGTGTGATTTTTAGATAGGTCAGTGATTCAATGCCACAGCCGTCAGCACTACTGAGAGTAGAACATATCAGTGCATATGAAGAGGCCCATGGTGTTAGCTCCACTTTAGGTCTCAGGCTTTACTGTACTTGACTGCACCTCTCCACGAAGACTAGGACACAATAAGCATCGTTAAGGGGCATCAACTTAGCAGAGCTGTCAGAGCAGAAGCTGAGACCATTTCACTCTCAGTGAGTGTGTAAAGACCTTGAGCCAGGTCTCAATCTCAATAGTGAGCATTGTATTACATAAAGGAAAGACACATACTGCATACGCTGAGATCTAACACACCACACAGAAGATGCTGTATAAGGTGGCTGATAATTTAAATACCTTTTTTCTTTTCCAGATTCAACACAGTGATTCAGAAGCATTTATGTGCAGTAGTCACTCTAAGATATTCTGGTACAGTGTTCCTCAGTGTTTTGTTTAACATTGGCACAAAATGTCCTGTTTCTATTATTCAGAGTAATATCAAAAATGTAGCTTATTTGGAACAGCTTTCCCAAGCAGAGCAACAGAGAAATGCCCTGGTCCCTGGCAGCAGCAGGGAGATGGCTTCCAAACGCAGTATACATGGCCATACGCGCCGGCTGCTGTTTAGCCTCTAATGGCTGGTAATGTGGGCTCTATGTTTACCAAGCAGTGGGTTTCCAGCACACAGGCTGTGACAAATTATGAAAGGCGGGCCTGTGTAGCCAGGCTGAATTTCATTAAACTTTAACTGGCCTTATCTTCGGCGCGACAGAGGACAGCATAATAAATGCTGACAGGTATCTAAAGACCTGTGTTTGGCCTGGGGAGAGCGAACAGCGGGAAAGGCGCTGCCAGCTTTGTTACCAAAGAAGGGACATATGTTGTCGGCTATAAAATCCTAAAGCAGATGTCGCCTTTTTTTTAGGGAACTGCTGCCATGTTTAACACATTTCATTTATTCTTGTTCTCCACAGTGTCCTGAATGTTATATACTTGTTTTATATATATATATATATATATATATATATATATATATATATATATATATATATATATATATATATACACATTTTTTTTTATTCATAGTAGTTACAAGCAGTACTGTGCTGCTAAAAGGTAAAAAAATGTAAATTACATTTCTACCTTGCTCATCCTTTCCAATCACATTAAAATAAATATCATTACAGAAACAGACTTATAACGTAAGAAAAGAAAATGGGTCTCAAATGCCTTAACTAGCAACAAAGAAGAGATTTAAAGGATGAGCATGAAGAGAAAGAGAAATCAAGAGACAGCAGATTTATTAGATGCTCATCCATAAAGGCTAGCAGGTTAGGGAAATCATTAAAGCCCTAAGTAGCTGAAGCGAGGGTCTGTTTCAGGCTACATGCGCTTCATAGGGCACTCTAAAACCTTAGCCAAAAGCCACTTCATTTTGCTCTGAATGGGTTTAGCCACAATAACACTACTTGCGGTGTCGGATAAATAAAAAAAGAATCACAATGCTTCAAGACTTTCTCATGGCACAATATGTATTACAATGTTTACCAACAAGGTTACTAATTATCTCCCCAGTGTTAATCACCCTCTAGCTCTTCTGGTCCTCTGGGCCTTGGCCAATATTAAATATGTGTGAATAACAGCTAACAGTCTCATCACTCTAATAGTCCCATGTTTTAGATTCAGTAAAACATGAAAGTGTTATGAAAGTATAATTTTTCCTGATGTGAAATGCTGTCCGTGTAAGAAGGTTATATATAACAGGTTATTTTTAGATAAATCCTTTAATAAAAAGCTACAATAATGCAGCGGCTGATAGTTTAGTTTTGACATTAATACATATTCTTAATCATTTTAGAATGATGTATTCTTTGCACTGCGATCACATTGTATGAATTGAAATGGTATTTCAATATTTCAGAATATTCATCTATTTTGTAACAGTTCATAGTGAGTTCTCGGTTTGAAGGAAGGCTGAAAGAATTTTACTTTATCATCAGCAACATCAGCAAAAGAAGTGCTACCCAGATGAGAGGTCACTTAGGGTGGACAAGACCCTCGAGCCAAGCCTAACCCCATACACACATACAAACATGTGCTGCCACTCAAGTGTTCCTGAGTTAATCCAGTTGGCTGTGTAGTTTTCCAGTTTGCACAGCCACCTAAGACCTTCCACAAACAATCTGAGTGAGGACTTCTGCCCTGCTACAGGAATATTTGCCTTCCTCTGTCCACTTGGTCCACACTGACACTTAAAAGGGTTGTGTGTGTGCGGTGGTGGGGGGCGTGGTGGTGGATTGGGGGGGGGGGGGTAGTTGGGTGTTGGTAGTGATTTGGGTTGAAGATCCAAGCCCATCTTCCATCTCTCGTCTGAGTGTGCTTCAAATTCCATGGCCACTCTGGCTTGTTGTCATGGCTTGTGTGCGAGAGAAAAGGCGATGTAATCAATAACGTACAGCCTTGAAAATGTCTCCAAACAGATGGCCCATTGAGAAAAGAATTCCAGCGCCTGTGTGCCTTAAGCTTCACCATTTACGGGCTTTAATTCATTGACAGGCAACAAATTCTTCTCCATCTCAGGTCTGAGGAAGCTTTAAAAAACTGGATTGCTTTACAGATACAAGCTTTGTTGTCTTTCTTTCTCCCAAATCTGTGCACTTCGTGATCAAAAATGTATCATTGCAAGCCTCATCAGACAAGTAGCATTTGCTAAACAAGTGTCTAGACCCTGGACAATAAGGCCAATTAAAACACAGTTAAAAAAAAAAAAAGACTGCCATTTTCCTTTAGTGTCAGATTGTTTATGTCTATGCTCTTTTCTAGCACTGCTACTCTAGCTTTAATTCCTCCGACCAGAGTGACGAGTCAGTGGCAGACCAAATCCATGCTCTCTATAGACACCTGCTCGGTTCTGGAGAAGCATGAGATATTGACCTTCAATTCAGCCTGATATTCAGCAGTGATGAAAGGAGATAAGCTCTCTAATCGGCCCTCCATCTCCGGCACCTCTTTATTGACTAACTGACACACACTCTAGCTCTGGTGCAAGCGCCACTGCCGAGACAGCTTGGCAGATGCCACACACACAGTCCAAATAGATATTTGAAAGGGGGCTAATGTGAAAATTGCCTCTAAAGGAATACAAATCAATTTGCTCCATCAAAAGGTAATTGTGAAGAAATCTGTGCCTATTTATTGGGTGACAAAGCAGATCTGCTTTCCAGATAGGTCAGAATGTTCTTAAAATCTTTGCTTCCTTTCAATAGCACATGCTTTTATGGTTCTTTCTTTCACAGGAACATTGCTTTATCAATTGTTTAACAAAGAAAGAAGACTTGAATAGATGACAGAGACTACTGCAGTTAAATACATGGCCAAGGATTCATGTTGGATTTAACCTGAGATCGTGTTGTAGTGTTTCTCTTAGCACTCTGGGTTTTGGAGGCTTAAGATACTTGAGGATGAGTAGCGGAGTGAGAAAAGGCATGATGAGTGCTCTAGTCTAAGATAGAAGACTGCATGCCCACTCACTCTCAGTTACAGAGCTCCAGTAGGAGCCACTGACTACTACAGGACGCCATTCACTGCATATACAAACAACATATATGCTAACATATCACAACCAACTCCTATATTACTCTATATATAAGATCATTCCAGCCATTTTTAATATTTATATTCGCTCCTACATGAATCTCCATCTATTTCAAAATAAAGCATGGTATTTGAATTCCAGCTCAAATCTGTGTTGATACTTTTCTGGCCAGATGCAGTGGTGTATTTATTTGATTGACATTGTCTAAATTGAAGTTTGACACTCTTTACTACTCTAACCTTTATGCAAATGCAAAATCATCCAAATATGATGGACAGAATTCAATTAACTGAGATGACAGAGAATAATCTACTGAACTGAATACATCAGGCAGTTGAAAGGTAACATAATCATCATGCTGGTTTGGTGGTGGCAGGAGTGAGAGAGCACAGGAGGGGGGTGGGGGTGTGAGGATGTAGATATAGCCCATTTCCCTCATCTTATCTAATGGTGCAAGCTCTATTTCTCCAAAGCGGAGTCTTCAGTCCAGTAAACTCTTGATCTCAAATTAGAGGTCTGAAACACTGTTGCTAAGCAATTAGGGGCCTTTATTGAGCAGCTGATTCCTGGCACTCACTGTCCATCAGTGTGATTTCGCCTCACCTAATAGACTTCTATACTTCTGAACAGAATAGCTCTGCGCTCAAAGAAAATGGCTTAGGATCAGGACTGCAAATGAAAGTGATGTAAGCAGTTTCCCCCTCTTCACATCCGGACTGTCTAAAAACTCTTGCTCTCTATATAGGTGTTTAAATGCATTCTGTGTGAAATCTATATGGATAAGCGTGAAGACAGAAAGAAGGCTAATATTACAGAGAGAAAAAAAATAGTTGTGCTGTTTTTGAATTTGTCAGTCCAACAAACAAAAAGACATTACCCCCTGTTAAGAATAAAATACTTCAGATTTTTCTTTGTATGTGTACATGTTCGATGTATGTATCATGGTTTTTTGAGCTGTTTTGGCTGATTTGGCTTATTTCTGTGCCAACATATCTCATTAAAATAGTGTGTGCACATAAAATGTTGACTGAAAATCAATAGAGGAAGTGTGCCATTCTGCATCATACACACACTAGACTTGTTGCCAGCTGGGGGCAGCCTTAGCCAAGTCTTAAACTCCTTCACTGCTTTTACTCAGCACAGCCAAGAAACAAAGATCTCAACTAAATAAACACCCATAGATGCTGATTATGCTATTAATTATACAGATTCATCCAGTGTGAATGAATAAATAAATAAAAAATATTCCCATTTAATTCAGAAATAAATCTTGAGATCTTATAATGTTCAAAGCTCACATTAAATTCATGAAAATATTAACTTCCTGAAGATATTTTTTTCTACATGATATATAAGTGAAATGTGGTCATGATTTGCTATTCTGAGTAAAATATCACTGATATATCGGTCATTTCAGTTCAACTACACAAACACTAGATGTCTCTGTTGTAATGTGTAAGTGTCACTGGTGGCTTTTCATATATGTGCTTTTTCATATTCAGTGTTATTTTTTCCCCCTGTTTGTGGTGTTTAGTTGATGTCTTTTTAACGTGTCTTGAGCTGTAGTAAATTAAGTACTCATTGCCTTTATTCGGAAATTGTATGTCATTTCAAAACCACTGACATGAAAATGACTGCATAATAATGTAAATTCTGTGTAGTATCCTCCTCATATTTATATATCATTGATAAAATAGCTTGTTTTCTCATTTTTTTTATTGCCATGGTAAGATAGCTTTATTTTTTAACCGGGCAATTTATCAGAATTTTAATAAATGCCATAGAAGTTCATCAGTTTCTTGCTGGGTTAATAACTTCCATTTGTATCCTTAACATGCTGATTCACAGGATTCACAGACCTTCTCCTGACACAGCTTGGTTTTATTCTTAAAATGAACCAGCAAAGAAATTCTGCAAGGCCAAACTGCATCCATTAACGATGGGTAAGTGATTCCCCACCATATCTGTTACATATAATGTAGATTCCATTTGCCCTCTAACCAGCTGCAATATGCCATTTAATTAAAGACAGCGCTTGAAAAACCCATACAAGCAATTTAGAGAGCAACACATCGGAAGCTTGCAGGAGGTTAGTAGTGTTTTTAACCACTGGTATGAATGCATTTAGTGCTAATTAACACATTTAGAATGAAGTAGATTTGTAAGGCACTGATCAGTGGCTAATTGTGTAAGAACTATAAACTGGACAGCAATCACAGTTGCAAGGGGCTAAATATTACATAATCTGTAATTAAATTCCACACAGAAATGTATTTATCTTTTTTAAAAATACACAAAGCTCATAAATATGATTGAGAGAATAGCTGGCCAGAGATGGTCAAACACTTAATATTTTCTTCCTAGTAAATTTGTGAGATTGTGCCAAGCGGATGGCGGATGGGAGAATTTGAATTTGATCTAGAGCATCTGCTCGGATTAGAAGTCATACAGTCTAAGGTGCACACACACACACACACACACAGACTACACACACACACACACACACACACACACACACATATATATATATATATATATATATATATATATATATATATATATATATATATATATATATATATATATATGCTTTGTGCTTTGTGAATGTGCCTCTATCTAGAGCCAAGTGCAGGTTCTTGTGTTCAATTGTGCTTTGCCAACGGATGTCCACAGATCACATGGCCTTAGTAAACTGCATTTGTTGCATGTTTGTAAAGGGGTGACAACTCTTTTCACAGATGGCGATATACTCAGATCTCTGTGCTGGTAAAGAAGGAATACATCCTGCCCAGTCCTCTCTTTTCCAATCATATTTCTGTTTATTTCCAATAGTCTGTCTAACATTCTCTGCAACTGAGCTGAACCTTCTTTTTAACAGAATGGCCCTGGCTTTCGGATTAAAAGGGCAGTTCTTCATTTGCTGCCAAGTCAGCCTTGACCCCTCTGATCTCAGTAACATGGACCAGTATTGACGTGTAGCTGCCCATTGAGTGCTGCAGTCTACTGAACAGGTCTTACACTAAAACTCTGCTTTTTCTTTATCCAGGTGAGCTTGAGAGTCTCAAAGACCCATGCAGAGTACTCCTACTATCAAAGATTTCTTTTCAAAATCACACTCTGTGTAAAAAAAGCAAAGAAAATACACCCACCCTGATTGTAAATGTAGCCATGAAGACTATGTCTAAAAGGTAAAATAAAATTCAAAACACACTTAAATACCAGAGAAGATTTGATGCTGGTGGAAGTGAATCATATTTCCATTCCACACAGTGGCATCTAACCAGATTTGTGTTTGATAAAAAAAGAAGGCAGTTTAAGCCGTCCACGGTGCATGATGGAATATAAACCTGTCCGAAAACCGCAGTGCTGATTATACAGCAAAGCAAGTGAATCTTATTAATAATGCCTGTGCTGTATTACAAGCACATACTTCAGTGAGATTTACTGAGTGTCCTGCTGGGTTGGATCACGTGCCATAGAATGAATGTGAAACAA
Organism: Tachysurus vachellii; assembly: GCF_030014155.1. NCBI lineage: Eukaryota > Metazoa > Chordata > Actinopteri > Siluriformes > Bagridae > Tachysurus > Tachysurus vachellii. The sequence goes on from NC_083469.1 coordinate 14,924,680, forward strand.
TGTCAACACACATATGAGCACAGCAGGAGTATGCTTCACTGCAGACCACACACACGCACACACACACGCACACACACACACGCACACACACACACACACATCAGCATTTCAACTGAGCTGTTCAGTTCAGCTTCTCTATAGCTTTGAAGCAGATTCTAATTGAAATGAACTGCTGCTGAGTATCGGAGTGCAGACGAACACTTATGCTTCAGTTAGAAAGCAGCAGCCTAATGCCTACAGTAGGAAAAAAGGCCATGTTGAATAGAAGAGTCTTAAGTGTGCCATAAATGCGTACAGATCTGTAGAGGAAAATCAATGCACTGTATTAAGGGTGGTAATATATGTCACATATTAAATTATTATTAAAGTGTTTGCTGTTTTTGTTCCTGTTAAATATATATAACATATAAAATGATATATAAATATTAAAGAAATACATAAATTGCTTTTGCTTTGAGACATTTAATTTCTGGGCCCAAGTTTGTTACTGTAGGCTAATCTTTAAACTGCTAAATATGGTGTATATTGAAAAAACACTTTCTGCTGCTGTCTAATCATTCATGCATTGTTTTAGTGATATATAGAATGATTAAGATGAGAATATTTATTTTTTTTTTAATCATATAAAAAATTTTTTAATCATTTACCTCAGCCATAGTGTTATTTTTTAAATAATATAATTTGCCATCAATTTGCACTTAAATTTCACAGCAAACACATTTGTTCAATATCTTGAAAAAAGCATGTGGATACCCTGAGCTCTGATGTGCCAATTTGGATTTATGTTAGTAGATGTGGAGGAGGTTGTGATGGCCTCAGTTTGCTTGTGAAACTCTTCACTTCTCCATGTTGCTGCTAGAGCAGAGGCTGCTTAACACCCCTGAGTGTTGAAAGAACCATAAGTGCAATATTGTATTGTATTGCAATATTCCTCTCAGTCTCTGAGACACCGGCAGGGTCTGGTAATAAGTCTGAAAATAACTTGCAAGGAACATCATGGCACTCATGCTCAACAAAAGATATTTAACATAATGTGCCATAGGTGTGAAAAATAGTGTGAGGTAAATCCATTGTCTTACTTAAACCTCTAAAGAGTTAGACATGCTGCAAATTATAGGAAAAATTTACAAAAAGCTTCAATGCACCTTGTCAAACATTCTACACATCTCTGGAACTGTAATAGAGGGATGAAACCATTTTGAAAGAATCCTTTTCAAAAGATATTCCTTCAATCGGTATTTTGATTATGATGGAAGAGAGCACTAACAATTTGGTTCAAAATCTGACATAGATGTTCAACTGGGTTGAGTTCAGGTGAAGGCCAAAGCACACAAGGGCTATCTGATTGAAAATGTTTCATCATTGTATTAAGGTAATTGGTCTGAAGGAATTTTTATAGATTTGTAGTGGTTCTTTCTTCTAAGTGAACTTAGTGATATGTCTTTCACAACAGAAGAAAACCAGTGTTTTTTCCCTTTATTTTGTCACCTGTGTGTACATTGAATTCCCCCTGAAACAGACATATTGATATTACCTTTTGTTCTATTGTTGTACCATTTGTATTAATTTTATAAGAAAAAAGTCTAGCTGTGGGATTTTTGCTCATGGTTTGTAGCTATCTATGGCAACACATTTAACGGCAAAAATGTCTTAGCGCTTTTCAGTTATACAAGTAACTGAACAGTTTCTTAGTATTTCAGGTGTAAGAGCAAGCGTGCTTTACCAAACAGAAAAGAAATTTCAAAACAAACTCGTTATGGCAAATAAGTCCAGAAGGAGCTAGTTAAAAATCCTTCCTGTTGGAAAAAGAAGCATTATTGCTTTTCCCATGTACACAAAAACAGAACAATTAGGACTTGGTGCTGTGTGTTAGATGCTTTGGAAAGCTGGTAAGCTGCTGCTTTATTCATGTGCATGAAGGCTCTGCCAGCCGAGAAAACCCCTGCTGTCTCTTCCAGCACATCAAGGTTTCACGCCTGCACACGCCTAGGCCCAGGTTGCCGCTCTGACAAACCATATTAAAAAGCAACAGGGATTAATGCGCCCCAAGTCACTTTGAGGACTGATTGATGGGTCCTCTGCAGCAGCACAGTAACAGCCTAAAACAGTGTCTAGACCACCAGGGTAATCAGAACACACTCATTCTGCTCATGGATTTGGAATTCACAAAGAACAAGTTCTAATCTTTTTGGGGAGTGGTAGAGTGGGATTTTTGAAAAAGACAGAAATACAGGCAGAGGATATAGAGGATACAGGTAGCTTATCATCTGCCAATTGCAAACAATGTAAAAGTTGGCTACATCTTCAAAAACAGCTTTGGATATTGAAGATATTGCGAGTTTCAAAGTTTCTCTACTCGTAGCACAACAACATGTAGAATTAAGGCTTTATTTTCCATAAGTGCCATATGCTGCATAAGCTGTTCTTTTCTTAGTGTGGATAAATAGAGCTGCCTGGGCAATTGCCTCTTTTAAAAACATTTATTACCAGCCTGAAATCTGTGTAGCATTACACAACAGGTGTAAACGATATGTGTGGAATCATGCTGGCACACTAAAACACACACACACACACACACACACACACACACACACACACACACACACACACACACACACACACACACACAGACACACACACACACACACTCACCCAAAGATATGTAACTAGGCCTGACACTTAATCATGAAGAATGAAACACAGATGAGTCACTTTGGCACTGAGAAGAGAAATAATTGATCCACTTCCTATTATGTTACTAAGCAAATAATAATGATAAACAAAGTTCTAAGACTCGTACAAAAACACTTCCCCAGCAGGTAGACTACTGCAAAGTCTTATCCTCCCCTTTCTAAGCAATTATATTTACCTCACAAGGTGAAACAACAATCCAAAGACTTTTTTTCTCCCATCAGCATTTACAGTTTAGAGGACATGCCTTAATTGCCCTCTCTGAATTTACCATCCCAAGGCCCCCTGTCATTATGGCTGCACTGAAGTCCTAATGAGTGGAATTGTCATCTACAAAGACGCCCCCCTTTTTTCCCTGCTGTGTGAGCACATTAGGTCCAGACAGCTCATTTCCATTCCCCTGCCATCTCTCCAGAAATGACGTGCGATGCTCGAAACTGTTTATTTCCAAATTCAGACCTCCTCCGCGGCAGCCATCGGCTTCAATTACCAGTTTTCCTGAGCGCAGCCATCAGGCAGCCTGACACTGAGGTCCAACCTAATTCCCACCTTCTCCAGAGTCAAGAGCATAATGTGCAGATAAAAAAGGTGGAAAATAGCCTGCACCTCATTAGCATGCAGCGGCTGCCTGTTCATTTGCTCGCTTTCGAATGAAAGTTCTGACACTCGGGTGCCTTCTGCAATATGCGAATGATCCTCTTCAGACAGTGTGCTGTCCTTACTGCAAGGGTAGGTCATTGAGGGAGGGGGCTGTACTGACCCCTACTAGCTGCTCCCTGCTACAAAGGGGCTGGTCAGGAGAGAGCTGGAGAGAGGGGATATTGATTCTGGGAGCAGCTCATTACCTCCTGAATCAACACATTATGGCTGTATTTGTAGCGCGTGCAGCCGAATTGTTTAGAAGTGTCTTTAGCACAGGCCAAAAGCTAGCACTGGCAGGGCATGATCGCACTCATTAGCTTGTGACCCATGCGATTAGATGTTATTCGATACAGTGCAATCTGCAGCATCTGTTTGACCAGGTCTCATGCCCTGCATTGCCCTCAGCCTATTACTGCCCCTCACTCTCTATCCCTCTCTGCCTCGCTCTCTTCTTTCTTTCACTCACCGCTATCCATGAATGTATCCATTAGTCCACCCATGTGTAAATTGTTTTCACCTGCACCAGCGGGCAGATAGGGGAGCACAGGCACTGGACGTGTGATTTGCTATGCATGAGCTTTCTAATCAGCTGCAGAGTAACACAATTCTTTTTCTCCTCACGGATATATTGTGTGTGTGTGTGTGTGTGTGTGTGTGTGTGTTGGGGGTATAGAGAGGGGAAAGGGTCTCTCGAATGCACAATCTGCAATCACTATGCATGCTACGTTTTGGAGACGCAGGGAGACTGGTGGCTCAGTTCATCATATGAACTTGCCTTATATAATAATGATGACTTAATGCAAGAGTTACAGCGCTCAGCCTGAGCTCATTCACTGGAGATGGAGGATTGGGTGGTAATTTGACCTAGGAGACACAGTCCACATAAGCACATTTTCCAGCCACAGTGTCAGCAGAAGGTGAGCCACAATGAGTGAGAACGTGTATACACCCTCACACACATAAATAAATGCTGTTTGCTGTCAATCCTTCTTCTGACCTCACAGTGTATTTTACAGCAGGTCATGGTGTCAAATAGGACCTTTGGGATGGAACTGATTGACCAGGAAAGGTCAACAGATACTGCAGAGAAGCAGGGGAAAAGCACATCTATTACTTCACTAAGTAGTGTTTTGTAACAATGGAGCATGTACAAAATCAGTAACTTAAGTGCAAAGGTTACACCGATATTTATGCAGAGAAAATTCTTTGTATACAGAATTAGGATAAACTGTTGCTTAAATTGTTTTTATGTTCCAGATTATTGAATTTACTCAGGTTCATATATTTTTTTCAGGTTAAGAGTTTTTCAGTAATTGTATATATTCTAACGTATATTGTCAGTCATAATATATTTTCTGATATTGGATTTAATACTGCTTACTAGTTTAGCTAATATTATACAAGAAAACTTCAGAATAATGTGCAACTGAGACATATCTCAGTAAAGTTTATTTGTTTGACTTACCTTTCATTCACACTCATGAATAATGGAGGTTTAATCTTCCAATCAACCTGAACATGGACAAAATAGTCAATTCTCTTCACAGGGACTGTGGAAAAAAGACTGCCGCTTTCAGTAATATACACACCAAATAATACTTGTACTGAAATCAGTGGAGGTGACAAATATGGGGAGAGAAACGGCATGCACTTGTATATTTTGTTAACACACAGTAACATGTTCTTATCCTCTTTTTAAAAATATGCAGGTCCTATATAGAGGTAACAACAGAATCAATAAAATCACACTTCCTAGAAATTTTCTTCCTAGAAAAGATTATCATTGTTTGAGTGCATAATCAGCCCTGATTGAAAAACAATAGTTTAATAATAAAAAAATAATAATAAGAGCCTAATGTTCTAGAACATTTTTATTTTATACATATATAGTGTGGTGATGTCACAGGTTACTGTAATCAGGGAAATTATTTAAATAGTGTACAGTATGTAGGTTAATTGGTTAACAATTCATCTTTAACTATTACTACATGGCTTGTAAGTTTCAATTGGTGCCATGTCAAAGGTTTTGCTGCACTAGAATATTTTGCTCGACTGACACCATCATAAGACATGATGTAAAGTGTCTGACAAGAAATGGAGTTGGACTAGTTATGTCTAGCCAGTTAAATTAAAAAAGTAAACACTGATGTTAACAGAAACACTGAGTGTGTGACTGTGTGTGTACATTGTGCTATGTGAGGGATTGGCCTTCTATCCACAGTGTAAACCCACCTCATTTGCCCAGGATAGTCTCTGGATTTATTCTCTTCCTGACCTGAATAAGCAGTTACTGAGAGTGAATGATTGATTTTAAGTACAATTATTTTACAAAACATAATGTAAATTTTTTTTTTTATTACTGTACATAACTTCCAGTTGGCCTGTTGAAGCATGGGTTAGTCTTCTTTGTACTTGAAGCACAGCACGAATTAGTCTGGAACAGTCAGTCATCGAAGAAAACTGTTATTGTATGAAATTGAAATTGCTTTCTTAAACACTTATGTACACTCACAGCAAATGAATAATTATTCACCTTTGTGCATTGTAAATAGCTTCAAAAGCTGAAAGCAACAAACGTTTTAATGCTGCAGAATGTGTTCTTGAAGTTAAAAGAGAAATTAATCCCATTCTTTCACTTATTCACTCAAAGTAACTGCTTCATACATGGCAGTGATACGAGGTGGGATGAAACCATGCTAAGAAGATGCAGACAGTAACTCAAGCTCAGGATTGAAGCCGAAGATGGTTGAACTGCTTGATTCCTGTCCTGTACATGTTGGGGTAAAAACTTAACATGTTATTTCAGCACCAGGGAGAGCGACTGTTTTAAACAAGTCAGCGACAAGAGCCAAGTGAAAAGGGAGCAACAGGAAATAGCAATGAACCTCAGTGGGTGGCTCCACTTCAGTTCCAGCTACGTCAAACCGAGTCAGCTTGCTTGGAACTAGGCAGTGAGACTGAAATCTGCACTTTGTTTATTATGTAACTGAAGCCTACTTTCAGAATTTAAGCCAGTCAATTTGTCTCTGAGTGTAACATTTATGCAATGTGGACACTGTGATCCTATCATGTCTGTGAAAATACAGGCATGAGCTCAGTAACCCAGTAAGTATAAATTCTAAAAATTGCTGACCCATTATGTGTTTCCAAACAGTGCAGCTACATGGACATCGTTTAGTGACAATAGGTTACCCAGAATTTGGCTCTCATGACTGACCTTCTTTTGTCAAGATAAGAAAAGTGTCAAAATGCTTGCAAAATGGAGCATTTTCGCCTCACTATCTTAAACTAGATGAACGTACTGTAGAAGCCTGAGTTCTTTTAAACAGTCTAATTGCTACACCTCTGCAAGTCCGGGTGGCTGCCAGCTGTAAAATGGTTTAGTCCCATAATCACTGTACTGATTATGTTACCACAATCACCTGGGACTAGGAAGTCTAGGAATTTGAGAACTTCCCTGCCCTTCATTTCATCCACTGTATAACCACTGGAGGATCAAATAAGGGACTGACTATATCAATAGTATTGTGGCTGTGCTTTAGTAAGAAGATATATATATAGTCAGAATAGGAATTGAGATTGTATATGAGATAAATCTATATCCGGAAAACACGAATGAAGTTTTCAATCAGTTTAAGTGCAATCAGAACTTCTAAGGGAAAGTACATAAAGATCAATTCAATACATTTCAATTCAATTTCATCTATATAGCACTTTTAACAGTGGACACTGACGCAAAGCAGCTGTACAGAAATATATAAATTCAATATATAAATCTTAACATCAGCCAACAGTGACGGTGGTGAGAAAACTCTCTGAGATGATATTATGAAAAAACCTTGAGAGGAACCAAAGGAAACTCATCCTCATCTCATTGATGCTGGATAGTGTGCTTATAAATCATTTCCCTTCTATATGGTCAAAACATGCAGTTGTATAACCAGGAAATTCATTTTAGTGTTAACATGAAGTGTATTTTTTTTGAAGTTATCAACTGTTCACTGATGGAGACCTGAGTGCAAAACTCATTTATTACAAATGTATTCCAAAGCCATCTTCATGGGTTCTAAGTGGCTCCATTCGCAGTTGTATCATGTATCTTTAGGCTGTCTTGTGCTATCACCTCAACTGCAGCGAGTGGTTTACGAGCAATGAGACTCAAACCAGAAGTAGGACATCAGGATGGATCAGGCAGGTCCAGTCTATTAGGTATGATTATTATCATGTAATAGTTCACAGCCTATTTTATTGTTTGTCAAAGTAGCATTTATTCTTTCTTATATAAATGTTTTTTCTTGCTATTTTCTCACCTCTATGTATGTTCTCATTGTGTAGCAAAACAAAAACAAATTCAAATATTAGTGAACACAACAGAAAACTTAAGTGAGTGTAATGCTAGAAAACCACTGTATATACTATGTTGTCTTCCTGTTTGCACTGTGATCCCAGAATAAGTATAGAATATACTGGAGCAAAATTCTGTCGTGTTTGTTTCACCACACAATTTCAAATCCTTTCGACAATAAACGTTTTGACACTAAACATTGTGAGTGTTTTTGTTTTATTTTTTACATTATTTTTTATACTCAAAGAAAAAAATGACTGAATAAAAGGGCTATTAGCAGCATGCCCTTTTGTGAAATATATCCTAAATGAATTAGATGTAATTGACAGATTTAGGCTATTTGCTTCGAATAAATGACAGTATTTTTTCATTTCGCATTTCTCCTGTAATGGACAGCTTTCACACCTAGGTGTTACTGGGCAGATTCTATGTTACTGCATTGTTACACAGCCTGCTTTTAGCAGAGTACTCTCCATTCTAATCAATTTGGCCCAATTAAAATGCTTTACATTCACAAGCGCATGTTTTTCGGCAGCATTTCAAATTATCTCTCATAATTAGACACAATGACTTTTCCAATCTCTACGATCCTTTGTTTAGCTTTTATACTGCAGCAATTCAGAATGAGACAGCTTCTGTTTTACAAGTCTATTCTATAATACAAGTCAACAAATTCTTCTATTGTCAATTGCCATAGTACAATTACTGACACTGGAATGGGTGTCATAATGTTGTGATATTTGTTCAGGAGACATACTGTGATCAATGCCTTTTTAAAGCTTTTTGAAGAAAATCGAACGTCTTCCCATGAAGCACCAATCCATTTTTTAGTTCATTGATGTTTCAACATGTTTAATGAAGATGGCTTTTGCACCTTTTTATCCAATTGACAGCACCTCACTAATTGCTTCTACACCTCTATTAATCTCGCTTGCAAAACACAAATACAGAAATTCTCACATGAGTATATAGGACTTACAGGTGCACCTTTCTGTGGACATATTTAAATAATAAATGTTAAAGGTTTTTAGTGTTTGATGAGGATCAGTTTAAATTATGAGAGGAATACAGCACCATTCAGTCATGTTAGTGTATACAGCTACATCTGGCAAATTATATGAACAATTTAAAATGATACATGTTCAATTCATATTCTTTCTTATAGATCATTAAGTTTAACTAATTATGTAATTAACAGTTAACTAACAAACATGTACTAACATGCACTTGGTCAATATTTAGACATGAATTCCTAATACTTATGTCATATATATACTGTAAGGCTCTTCATTAGTTCATGATTAGTACACATCGTAATTCATCATTTGTTCATGTTTATGTTTTTATTCGGGTATTAGTGCAGGATTATTTATATACTGTTATTGTAATTTTTTAACAAAATATATTACGTACAGAATAGTATGCACACATAATGCTTTTATAATCATTCCAAAAAGTAGGTAAAGACACCATGCTTCATAGGTAAAGACACCATGCTTCAGCTTTTTTTTTTTTTTGTCAAAACCGTACAAGATCTTTAACTAGTTATTATAGAGGATGTTTATTTTTACTTTTAAGTGGTTAGATTTATTCCACATTATGTCACTAAGATATTGTGTTAGGGCAAAATAAAGCAAGATTAATATAGAAGAAGGCAAGCTCTGTTTAGATAATGATAAACATACTGAAGAGAAACTTGCATCCATTCAGATGAACGAATGAATGAATGAATGAATGAATGAATGAATGAATGAATGAATGAATATATTAGAATTGTATGTTTTGTCCTGGGAACTCAACTCATTAATCCCTAATTACATATTCAACCTTTTTGATATAGCTATGTCAAAATGATACCTCAATGGCGCTAACCACAAGTATCCATTTACTGGAACAATGATAAAAGCCTGGTCAAATTCACTTTCCTGATGGCATAAACCTATTATGAAACAAGTGACCATTGAATTAGAACAGAGAACTTGAAAGCTTTTATACTCAGATGTAGAATACATTCAGAGCAAAAATGAATTCACCTTATTTAGAATTGCTCTGGGACTCTCTTGAGCCTCATGGAGACAATTTACTCAGATACAGTAAAAAAAGTCTTCATTGTGTGCAAAAAAAACCCTGACATTGTACTGTAGCACACACAGAAGTACACACATTTATATCCATTTTTATTACTGAAGAAATGTCCCTGCTGCAAAGAATGTTGCATTTGATTGACCAGTGATAAATTGTATGATGCAGACCATTTTATATTCTTTAACAATAGAACTGCTTGAACATGCTTTTATGATATGTAGGGTTTTCAATGAAATCTAGTTTACATTCAGCCCTGGACCCCATTAGGATCAGTAGCAATTGGAAAAAAGTGACCAAGAGTGAAAGCCCTGAGCATCAACTCTGAAAAATCAGCTGTATTTACACACAAAGCCATGACATTCGAGTGACATTCGGATTTAAACTGTAAACTTTTGTATAGTGTATAGCAGTAAAACTGGTGGAAAATCAAGGTGCATACCTTAAAAAGTGTCTGATGGTGCAAGAGTACAACATTTTTGATTCATACTGGAGTCTGTAGGTGATGGCACTGATGATCCTGTACATTCTGCCAGATGACAAGGGGGGTGAACAGGCCAGGAGATGGGTGAGGAGTGTTATCTGTAATGCTAGTTGCTTTATATATGCAGCAGAAGGAGTGGGTACATAGAACCACATCCAGCTGTAGGATCTTGTGGTCAGAAACTGTGTAATTCCCACACCATACAGTGACACAGCTAGTCAGTATCCTCTCTACTGTTCCATTTCTACTGAAATTTAGAAATTGATATATTTAATATAGTCAAGATTTGTTATCTATGGTATTATCTATGGTCCAGCTTATATAGGGAGTACAGTTAGCTTATAACCAAGTGAGATTTTTTTTCTCCTTATTATCAGTATTTTACTTGCCTTACTCAGAGCTATTATTTATTTATTTATTTTTTTTTAACTCTGCTTAGTTTCCTAATAAGCAATATACAAATCTGTATTGTTCATGAGTGCTTGCTTAGTGAGTGATACATTTGTCAAGGATTGCTTATTTTGAATCTCACTTGAAGCTGTGCTCGCTCTCAGAGAAAGAGCAGCTCTCAAATCTCACGGTTGTCATCTCCAAAATAACGCCTTTCAGCCTTTCCTTGTGCAAACAAAGAGCTATGCAACGATATCAATTATACATGCAGGAAGTAAACAAGAGGATTTATTATGCTCCGAGTGACCATGAATAGGGCAGATTAGCATGTAAAAAGCACAACAAACCTCTAAAGAGCAATTAGATGGGGCAGGAATTATAGAAACTGCTTGGGTGGAGCTCACATTGGATGGGGACAAGAATAGATCATCTCTGCTGTTTGAGAAATATAGCTCACAAGGGCATCAAAACTAAAATAACTGTTATAGTCAATTACATTTGTTTGTTCAGGCCTTTTTGTGCATAATTTAGGGCATGATCTAAATGTTTCCCAAAAGTACAGATAAATAATCTGATATCATTTCATCTGTAAACTTGCATCTCATCATACAGAATAATTGTGTGTGACTATTCATATGTTGTATATATTATTCTCTACCATTTTGCACACCTGTTTTATTTCCACTTATTTCTTTTATTTATTGTTGTTACTCTTTTTAAAATTTCTTATACATATCTTTATTTCCTATTCAGTGTGTTTTTTTGTAGTAATATTTGCTATTATTTTTAGTTTTATGCTGCTATAACAACAATTTCCCTCAAGGGATCAAGGAATAAAGTCTATCTATTATCCAACACTTTTCTTACAATTCTACCACCATGACTACTAAACTCAGGAAGCATGTAGCAGTAAGCCAAGTGCTTTTAGTGTAGCCTTTCTGATGAGAAATCTATTAAAGTAACACATCCTAGTTGAGAAATGGAAAAAGCCACAACCATATATTATTAGATGCCAGAATGGCAGAACAATTTACTGTAAGTGGGTTCAAATTCTCTCTATCTCATCTTTGTGAAACTGAAAAGTCCAGAAGATTACTATATAAACTGAATCATGCAGTCCATAGAGTCACCTTCCCATCAGTGCTCCTCAATCCCTTCTATTGACTTGAGAGACACTTATGTTCATAACGCCCAGTTGCTTGGCCTTGCTCTGATAGAATTGAACCCCTTCATCCTCCACACTGTAAATATGTGAAAGGAAAACAGTGGTATTTATTAACGATGGTCAATCTCTTCAGTAACTCTTCAGTAAGATATTTTTCTGTTCTATGGCTTTAAGGAAATTGGACTGTTTACCTACTGCCTGGACACAGGGCCATGAAGGTGCATGTGTGGATGGGCTCTTAGAATGGCTTACAGGGCAAATGACTGAAAAGGATATGGTGAAATGGAACTCATGAAGTACAGTTTTATATATGAGTAGCTGCCACTCTTTATCTCCCTATATAGCTCAAGTATAGAAGAAGGTAGAAAAGGCCAATGGCCAGGGGAAGCAACTCTTGACATGGTAGGCTGGCATGGGTGAATATATTGCAATACTCCTACTATACTAAAACTAATACTACAATAATATCATGCCTGACCCTGTGCTCGGACCCAACTTAATAACAAGTAATTAAAGATATGACGATTAGATAAAAAAGAATTTCAGTGTATTATAATATATGTGTGACAAATAAAAGCTCCTTACTCATCTACTGTTATGACTACTGATAATACTAAAACTACTACTACTACTACTACTACTACTACTACTACTAATAATAATAATAATAATAATAATAAGAAGAAGAAGAAGAAGAAGAAGAAGAAGAAGAAGAAGAAGAAAAAGAAGAAGAAGAAGAAGGAGAGGAGGAAAAACAACAGCAAAAAAATAGTTGTTATATTTCAGTGTCATATTACAGTAGAAGAATATTTTGTACACATTAGTGCTTGAGTAGTTTATTGTGTTATTTTATGTATAATAACACCATGAGGCAGCTGGTGGAACCATTATTTTAAAAGATATTTGCTTAACTTATGTACTCATTTAACAAGTAATGTTATTCCATTAGTTCTTTCTCTCTAATTTTATGGAAACCTTCAACTTGGATTCTTTAACATTGAATATCTGATTCAGTAGGATAACTGACTTAAAATGCACTGAGACATTTACCAAGTTGACAAGGTAGAACACATACAGAGAATCTATACATTTCTGGTTAGCTGTTTGGTGATTTGTTTGTTTGCTTATTTTAAATATGTGATAAGTAAAAACATTGTAAATTACTGGAGTTGGCATATAATTCCATGATATGATAAACATTTTAAATACATCCAAATACATATTTAAATACACTTAATTATTTTATTTACATTTTTTAGACATTTGTTTTCAGTGCAAAAGCTTATATAAGCTGTTTTAATTTTAGGAAATTACACTTTAGGGATTTAATAACAGCAGATCTGAATGATAAATAGTGTATTTTTATACTGTACTATGTTCACCTTTAATGAGAGAACATCAGTCTGTTGTGTCATTTAAGAAATATGAAGGAACATTCTGAAAGATTTTCTGATACTAAGTAAAACATTTCTGTGTGATAAGAAGCTAAACATCAAAAAATACAACTATATTTTTGTAAATTACTGCATATACTATGTGCTAGCTTAATATGAAACAATTTAAATGGTTTTTCAGAAATATGAAAGCAAACAGAAAAACTGCAGTGTTTTGTTTTTTATTTTCAACTAATTGCCTCATGCTTACCGTAAAACCCAGTATATAATCGCATATGGGTTTTTACGGCACAGGACTGTTGTGCGCATGCGTGTAGCAGTACACATGGCAACCGCTGCTAACACAAGCTTAGATTGACTGTTTATGTGCTCTTTGAGGCGCAGCTAACGCTACTGTGCTAGCTCGCGTACGGAGGTTTCACCAAACCTGTAATGGCTTTCTTCAGTTCTGAATACTTCGAAACTGTTGGATCTATCCAGAAGACTATACACGAAAGGTAAGAAGGTCCATAACATCATCTCAGCAGTCTAACTAAGCTGTTTATGAATAGCCAAGCGAAACAGTCAAGACCTGCCTGTGAAGTGTGTGATTCACCAGTTACATCGGTCTTAATGAAGGAAGCTAGCTAGCTCGTGCTAACTGAACTGTTTTAAAGCAGCTAAACGGTTTCTTGGCTGTTGCTTAGTAACGCCTAGCTAACATTTCTAACGTTATAACCTTTTAGAGAAGTGACTTTGCTATGCTGTTAGCCTACATTAACTAGCTTCCGACAGAAAATACAGCTATAGTTTGAAGTGGATAGTTTGCAGACTAAACCAAACACAAGCATAAACGAGTGTTTAAACGAGTGTGAAAAGGTAGAAAACACTAAACTCTAGCTAGTCTTTTCTCACAGGCGCACATTAGAGAGATTTTTTTTTTTATTAAATAGATATAGACACAGTTTACATGCTGTTTCTGTATCAACATGTTTGGTGTGATGGCTTTGCCTTAACTTACTCTGAGCTAATTTACTGCTTCATAAGATCAGATCCAGACATCTGAATATCATGAGTGTTTATACTGATGTACTGGAATAGCTCTTACTACAAGAACTGTGAAGAGACTGGGCAAAGAAACGTAAATCCCCGAACGCAAGGTCACTCAAAAAATGACGAGCATAATTGTTTATTTATTTATTTGTTTGTTTGTTTATTGTTAGGGAAAAAAGAAGGCATGAGTTGGAAGAAGAGTTGTTCACCTACTCAAGATCAGAAGAAAGACTGTGAGTCTCTCTCGCTCTCTCTCATTCTCATTCTCTCGCTCTCTCTCTCACTCTATCACTCAGTTTTGACCTTTTGGAGAGTGAATTAAAACTTAATTTTATTATGAATTAAATATATACATGCACTAAAATGACTAAATGACTATACAGTTAAATTTAGGCATAGTCTTAGCCATGATTAGCTGCATTAATAATTGTTAGTGGAATATTCTTTCAAAGCTCGTAAAATTAATGTGTATATGATCCCGGTTTAAACAATCCTCTGTTCAGTATACAAGTAAAATAAAATTGTTTAGGATTGTTTAATTGATAAGGGAATGTTTTGGGATCAATGTCTAGTAACGGTGAAGGATTTTGGTGTGGTGTACTAATGTTGATGCACTTTTCTAACACTCAAATATGATTTTTTTTTGCTGACCCATGTGTTATGTTGTATGAATTGGACATCACACAGAAACTTTTGTTTTAGGACAATTAGATAACTAGCCTCTTGTCACTCATTTATGATATGATGGCTCTTAACACAAGTGCTGGAGACCTAGTTGTTTTTGTGTCTCCACTAAATTCATGGATGCAAACAAACATTTTGCAGTGGTGTTTGGGCAGGAAATACACAAGAGGTTAGTGAATCAGCCCTTCATGATCTAAATACAGACGTTTTTCACAATTCTACCTTTTTGACCTTTTTTTAAGCAAATATCATTTTTTTACATTAAGTAGCAATTAAATGTCCAAAACCATTAGCGGGAATTTTATAGTTAGTCCTCAATTAATTACAGCACTGTTTCAGTTCAGTATGACTCTGCAATGATTGGCAGAACCTGTTGTTGTTGTTTATGATCAGATATTTACAAGCTAACTGATACAAGTTGACACCAAATGCAAATGTATATAACAGGTTTTTAAATAAGATAAAAATCAGCTTCAGCATTATTGGCTCCTTTGGTAAAGATGATTAAACGTGATTAATTTTCTGTTCTTCTCAGGGCCAGGCTAAAATGCATCAAGATGCATCATTATTATAAGGAACTGTGTATGAGAGAGCAGCATGCAAAGACCCGTAACCTTGAGCTTCTGAGAAGTGCTGAGAGCCTGGTGTTGAAAGCAAAGGAATTTTCACTAGATGACACTGTACTGCAACAACTGAAGGTATTTTTCTAGCAAGCTGTTTTGCAGGATGCTGATTGCGTCAAGCTCTTATATTCGGCTATATATTTTTTTTTATATTTTCTTCACTCATTTGGTGTTGAATTTCTTATTTGATTAAGATCAGGCACTACCAAAGGGTCATTGTGTGACCCAATGATTTTCTGATAGCCTGTCCTCAACAAACTTCTATTTGTCCAGTTGTTTATACAATGCGTGTCTGATCTATATTCTGTGATCCTTTTAAGGAAGTGATGGAACATAATATAGATTTTTACATAATTTTAGATTTTCAGTGTATGTTGAGATAGTAGTATAAAAAAAAATCATAGTCTTAATAAACCCTAACAAAAACAATGATGAAAATGAATCTTCTCTTTGCAATTGATTGTGTGTGTATATATATTTAACAATTATATATTATATATGTTTTTGATTTCTTGGTTTAAAATTTGGTTTTGTTTTAGTGGATGATAATAGATGATGCATGTGTCCTAGATAAAATAAAAAGCCAAATAGAGCAATGCAGTTTGCCTATACCTCAATTAACCTGCTGCCTATAATCCAGTGTCTGTCTGGTTCTCATTTGCATTTGTCTAATTCATAAACTCTGTACACTTTAAGAATAGTAAACACTCCAACGCTACCATTTATCGTTTCAAGGAAAATGAGTAACAGAAAACAATAGCTGATTATCACTTAAAACTGAACAGTGCTCAACAGCTTAATAGCAAATTTGCCAATTTGTTTAATTACACCATCCCAAATTAATTGCCCACTATTTAGGTGTTAAAGTACCTCTGGAAATCCACTTCTCTGGAAAAAAAAGACAGTCTTTTTTTTAATGTGTCTAGATTAGGTTTGTGGATTTTTTTATTTTTTTTTTATCATCAAGGATTGGCTTTGGATTTCCGAAGGTTGTTTAACATTATTGATATGACAGTTAAAAGCACACATCAGTACAGATGGTTAACGTGGCTTGGGTTCTGGCTAAATTGAAGCAATGTTTAAATTGCTATGATTCTTTTTACAAGGATACCGCAGTTGTACAGCACTGATGTATACAAATTTGTCCTGTCTTTCTCCTTCTGTCTGTTTAATTTAATCACTTTCACACTTGTATGTCTATAGTGCTGTTATTTGTGTGTGTAATTATTTTGGAAGTTATTGCGCAAATTTAACAAATTGTACTCGGCTTCTTTTTGTGGAGCTGCTATTGTCTTAGGCAAATGAAGTGGCAGGCTGGAGGTAATCCCAGTGTCCTCACTGGTGCCATTAGTCTTTTTAATTGAAATTTGGATTAAGACAGTCATTCTGACTAACCACAGGACAGATGAAGAGCCCTGGCAGGCAGTGTTAAGGGCACTCAGAGGGGAATATCCACACCAAGTGACTACACTTTCAGAGATAAAGCTAATTCTCCTCTTTCTCCTCATTTTTTTCAAGTTTACACTGAACCGCTTTAAGTATGTGTTGAAGTGACGAGTAAACATGTGCTCCACTGAAGTTGAGTTATACTCGTCTATGATGTATGAGTTATATAAGGCATGTATTGTAGGTCTTGGTGTTAAAGGCTGCTACTGTAGTTATACAAATTAGTGGTAAAGCTTGATTATGTGGATGTGTATATAAAGACAACATTTATTATTGATTATTATTTATCATTAAAAAAATGAAATTTTATACAGCAGGAATGCCAACATCGCATTACAAGGCTTCCGGAGGAGGGGAAGAAGAGGGAACACAAAAGAGGACTTGAAGCACAAAAGGCAAGAGCTTCCCTAAACCATTATTTGGCATTTCAAGTTGGTGGAAGTCTACAAAGCTATCTCTGCATTTGCCGAGAGATATCACAATTTCCCTTTTGTTAGTGAAAAGAAAAGAGAGTGGGGGAGAAAAATAATTGAAGCTAGCGTATCCATTACTCTGCAGTTCTTCAGTGGACACTTTTTATTTTTACAGTTTATGTAGCATATTGGTGTTCAAAGGATGCAATTAATTCGCAATCAAAAGGTATTTGGGAAGTGCTCAAATCAATTACTGTGATGTTCTTGGGAGCTGAAATGATTCTTTTTTTTTATATTTATTTATTTATTTAAATTTTATAAAGCAGTATTGTAGGCTTTAAACCAAAATGTTACGCATTTTTATGAAGCTCTTGAAAAAAAGGGCTTGTAGCGACTGCCTTTTATGCTAAGAGCATTGACTGTCTGCTGTCTTTTTTTAGCTGCAGTATTTTGTTGCTTACTGCTTAGCCGTAAACCGTTATATTAGCCATCTGTGATTATGACCAATTAAACTACTCTTCAGTCTGTAGTCCTGCAAAAACAAAATGTTTGTTATGTAGACGCTATGGTTTTGTCACCATATCTGTGGTAGCACAGGTGTCTAATCCACCATACTGCACTTGGGCCACAAATGTAGAATCCTGCTGCTGCTTCTTTCCATCACTTCAAGCGATTTAAGCGTTTTCAGATGAAATGTGGAAGACGGCTCATAATGACTTGGAGCATGTTGTCTCAAGCAGTCACTTGTGACTGTGTGTCCTCCCTCCCCCCCCTCAAGCCTGGCAATATTACAATGAGCAGAGATGGGAGGAATCACTCCATTATGCATACACGGCACTGCTGGCTGCGCGCATGTCCCCGAGGCAGCAGTATTCATTAGGGGAGCTTACCAGCCTGAAAGCTGGGAAGCCATGATAACGGGATATGATTTTCATATTTAATACTTTCCTTGGAAGAGCAGGCGCGTGCCACAGATTGATAGAAGAATCAATTGCTACTTTAGCAAAACACTTTCTACTTTGCCCTGCAGCTAGCGATGAAATCACTCAGCCAAGAAATTAACTTTTCCTTCCTCTCTCACTCTCCCTTTTTTTTTAATACCACTGGATCTGCCAGGCAGGCCTTGCGGTTTACAGTGGATGTTATTAAGCAGCTAACTGTTTGGTATTTAAGACCCTTATCAGAAAAGACACAGAAGCCATGTGTTTTGTTATTTTGTGTGGCAGATTTTTCTCCATAGAACTATTGCAGGCATGAAATCGGAGCGTGGGAGTAAAACATTTCTGAAGATTTAAAGTTAAGACCGAGATCTCGCTACACTCCGCTGAAAAGACGATTGGAGAAGAAATCTAACCTTTACTCAAAATGAATGTCTTGAAAATGGCCCTTTGCAACACGTTGGTTTTGGGTTTATTGGGAAAGGAGCCAATGGAACCTGAAGGCGTTTCTTAATGATTGTAAAGAAAGCAAAGGCTTGTGTTAGTATATTTTAAGAATGAAATAAAGAATGCTAAATCTTTGTCTGGAACCAAACCCCATTTTCTTCTTCTTTTTTGTCATTATAAATGTTAAAATCATTGTAGAGTCTGCTCAGTGCCTCAGAACATACAGTATATTACAGTTGGTAGGGTCCCCGTATGTTCATGCCTTCATGACTCCTTGACAGTGTTCAGAAGATGAATAAGATGAATACCACATACAATAAGTGATATTGGTAGAATAGATTTGTTTTAACGCTCTACTATTTCAAGAATGGAGTGTTTCATAATGTACCCAATTTATGCAAAATACTACTTTCAAAATGATCATTTATGTGTATGAAAGTGATGTAAATATTATTTTGGGGTATCGGTAGTTCCTCTCACACATCTATGAGAGATGAAGAGTTCATAAATGCAGTTTGAGACATAAATTCAGTATTTTATTACTCTCTCCAAATATTTATCAGGAACAAAGCAGGTCTCTTCCTCTCAGCACCAGACGAACATCGCCTCAACCTGCTATCACCTCAATGGGTTGGCAACCCCTCAAAGACACTCTGGTGGAGGACGGCATCATGAGCACACATTCACTGATAGAGCCAAAACCTAATCACCCTTCATCTTCCTTGCTACAAAGCAGCCCTTTGATGAATGCCCCATTTTCAGAAGCCAGCGGCAACAAATCTTTATCTGATGGCATTCTAAACTTCAGTGATTTCCCTGAAAGGCAGCCGGTGTTTGATTGTGATTCATTTATGAGAGAAGTAGAGGTGTGTGGGTCAGAACAGCTGCCTTCTACACACGTGACCTTGCAGGCATCTGGAGTGTGCTCTCATCACGGAAGTGTGAGCAGGCCAGAGAGCAGTGCGTCACCACAGCTGCATCCCAGCCAGAGTGCTTCCCCAGATACCATTCACACAACAAACTCCGCTATGTGCAGGAAATCTAAAGAGCAAGCAGAGCCTGAGTCAGCACCACATCATCATACACCCATTCCAGGTCAGACACTTTGATTTAGATTAGTATTAATTTACATAGATTGGCAATGTTCTGTTATTGTGCAGCATTATGTCACAAACATAGTGTGTCACATCAACGACCTGAATTTGAATCTCGGTCATGGTACAGATATCTTTTATGCCTTCCAATTCTCATGTAGAGACTGAGGTGATCATTGTTCAATTTCAAGCACAGTCATTCACCTCACAATGCTCAGAAATTGAAAAAGTTTATGTCTAAGTGTTCCTAGGCTTTCTCTGATTGGTAGGTGCTGCAAGATGAGGTCAATTCAGACAGTAGATAGGACTTAAACGGGAATTCTTTTGGGAGGTTGAGCAACTCCCAACTGAGCAAATTGCTATGTCTTTTTAGATATTAAAATGTTGAGTGTGTTTGTGTGCTTTCAGATCACCGTAAAAGCAGAAGCTCCAGTATTGGTAGCTCTGATGCAGAGGTCACACCTGAACAGTCACTTAAATCCAACAGTGATGTTTCAGTTTCACACGATGATGGTGTCCATGAGCAGCACACAACTATGAAGAGTTTCACGCCTATTCACACGAGAGAAAATACTAACATTGGAGTGGAGACTGGAGAACCTCTTTTCCCAAAGCCAAAACACAGGTAATTGCAATTGCTGTACCATGTTTTGTATTTGTTTGTACTACACAGAGCCTATGCAGAATACTCATTTTAATCTTTACCCAAATATCTGTTTTTGCAAAAGATCTTTTATCTATAAATCAAGCATTTTTGATGCTCTAGAACAGTACAGAATAGCAGCTGAAGCAGATAGCAAGTTTATTATTAGTGACAGAGAAGTCCACAAGAGAGTTTGAAGAACCAAGCAAAGTATAACAATTGCTACCACTTTTTTTAGTTTCGGTCCTGTGAGTCTAGATATGCGTGAATTTAGATGTGTGTGTGTGCGTGCGTGCGTGCGTGCGTGCGAGAGTGTGTGCGTGTGCGTGCGCGTGCGCGTGTGCCTGCCTGCCTGTGCTCTTCTGTATGTCTTTTCGTGGGAATTTGATGAACTGGGGTCATGCTTCATAGGGCTTCACTCATTGCGACTCAGTGGCAGCTTCAGGACATCATGTAGGGAAGGCTTAGACCCGAATCCAACATTATTGCCATAATCCCCGATAATACTATAACGGAGCAATTTTCTGCTCGGGAGAGTTGCTCAAAGTAGAGTCGACAATTTCTTGACACTCTCCGAGTGTTCAGCGGAATGGGCAGCACTTTAGGAAGAGAGCACATAAGATGACGTCCACCAGTTTAAATAATGTGATTGTAGAGAATTGTTCAACAGTGTATTCGATTCCAAATTTAAATTTGTGTTTTTATATGTGTCTTAGCAACTAAGCTGCTTTATGATCATTTATAGACCGCTTTTAAAGAATTTTATCTGATAGTAACCATTCTGGAATACTTAAAAAGACGTTCACTTTGTTTAGAAGTCACTGCAACCCATCTGTTGCTATGCATAATTTGGCAACCTCTTCCACATTCATCATGTACCACTGTGTACCACAATGTACCACTGCTGACCAGATGTTATTTGGGTGGTGATATTTCTCAGCACAGTAGTGACTCTCTTCTTCCAGCACCACACACACACTACAAAGCCAGTATCGGATACCACAGCAGAGGTTTTTTTTAAAAACCCTATCATATTACTAGTGTATCTCTACTGAACTGAGAATAATGCAACACACCACAGCTACACCGTTATCCTTTGTAAATGGAAAAAAAAAATCAACTATAAACTGTGTATAATCATAACATGCCCGGTGGACCTAGGTTGGCGTGCCATAATAATAACTTCACAAACAAGGCAGGTGTATTTAAAGATATCTGCTCTTGGATTTTTTTTTTTTTTGTATATTTGTGATATTCCATCAAAATATATTATCATTATTATTATTTATTTGTATAAAATGTCTTACTATAGCACACTGACTATTAAGGGTGTAATGATTGAATCAGTGAGGAAAGGCTAGGAAACAAAATGCTCATTTTGTTTCCTAGCCTTTCCTCACTGATTCAGTCACCAAATACAGAAATTACTGCAGCTATTGGGAAATTCATATTTTGTTGTGGAGAATTCAGGCTTGAAAACAGATCTATTGCTGCAGTGAGCCGTGTGACTGACAGCACAAATAGCTAACAGCAGATTGGATATAGCCCTGTGCTTCATGCTTCATGCTCCAGAGTCATGGCAGTGATCGCTTTTATTTATATAGCCATATTTAATTTTGTTATTCATATTTCCTTTGTATATTGCTAAGTGTATGAATGGATCACAAACCCAGTGTCATTAAACTTCAGTTATTAAAAATGGAAACCTTAGGCACATATTTAAGCTATGCATATTTGTGTATTAAAAAGGTACAAAGTATTGTATGATTTTGTACATCTTTACACTTCTCCATATTTGAACCAAATTGATATATTGGTGCCTTTTACAAACTTTTTGCACATGTCCAGTTTCTTTGACATCAGAGGTCTCTTTTCAGCTTCAGATCGTTTTGTCTGTATCCACCTTTGTCACCTTGTAAAAAAAAATTAGTTCTGAGGAAGCAACAGCTTCATATTTTACTAATGTAGCTAATGGGTTAGCATGAATATATGTCCTTGTGAAGAGATAAGTATTAGGCTCTTTCTATACCCGTTTTCATCTCCTTGCTTAGTGAATGCAATCCCTACATATGAATCCGAACTTATTCCGGCCTACAGTAGTCTGCATGTTCTCTCTTTGTTTTGCTAGTGCTTGCTTACTAAGAGATAATACAAATGTATTCACTAACTATTACAAAAAAATAGATGCATTTTCTTTCAAAAAAAGAAAGATATCTGAAATAAATACAGGCTTTATAGCCATGAAGTCTAATCTAGAATATAATCAATATATAATGTAAATAATGTATAAAATATGTTCACAGCATACATAATAAAATGTGTATGTATGTACAGGAATTTTTTTAGGAAAATTTCTGCTAAATAAAACACTGAAGCATGGATGGTCTGTCAGATGCTAAAGGAGATGGAGAGTTAGTAATATCAGATTTTGCTCCCATACTGCTGCAGTCTCTCTCAAGTGAGCTTAGCCAGATGGCTTGTGCTCTGCAGTGTCATGGATATAACTCACATGAGTGCCGTATGCTGGATGTTATAAGGAAGCAACTGTCAAACAGAGGTAGCGGATTGTTTGGTGGCCTCTGACCTCTGAGCCAATTATAGACTGTCATAAATTCTTCTTGGGCCTTCCATGTGCTAAGGGCTCAGGATTTGGGCCTAGCTAATGATCCTCATCGACCGATATCAGATTAATCGTTTCAACCACCTTTGAGTGATATGATGAATTGTTGACATAAAATAAAGAGCAAAAAGCAATTGCTGAGTTTTCAATTTTTTTCCCATGTTATTTTTCATATTAGAAGAAATATAAATTTTCACATTTCAGTTCAACTTTATTATCTGTAATTGTATTTGCTCATCAGAGCTGTCTACTCCTATTGGTTATGAATTCTGGATATTTTACAGAATTTTTTTTTAAGTTTTTTTATTTAGTGAAGTGAAATTCATACTCAGACACAACTAGATCATGCATAAAATGTGCTGCGGTTTCATTTGACATTTTGCCTTACTTTCAGAATGTCACTGGAGGAATTCTTTTATCTGTTGGACAGCATTGAGGAGCGACTCCATGCTAGAGACATCGATCTGTACGGTAGCTCGGCAGTCAGTGAACAGAAGCTGAGAGAGATTATTAGGTACAATTTGCTGCATTTGCTTGAGTCTTCATCTTTTCAATGCTTTGTAGTGTTTATACCTCTAGTGGAAATTGCATTATCCTGTCTCTAAGAGCCCTTATTTTAAATTAAGTGCCATTACTTGGCACCAGAAACATTCTATCAATAAATCCGAAGCGTTTCAGTTTACAGTGAAATGTCATAGAAACCCCCTTCATACTTCTGAGTTAGGGGCTGAAAATTAGGATGTGTATCAGCAAAGGAATGTGCGGGGCATCTTAAAATGATCTGATTTTCTTTTGTCTTAAGTTGTGAATCATTAATTATTATAAATGAATTGTTGTTTCATGTGTGCGCGTACAAAAAAAACCAAAATCGAATCAATACACATAAAGGCGTGTGTTTGTTTATTTCAGCCCATGTGTACTTAGGCTTATTATAACTGTGTATTCTGCAGCCTGTGTAGTCAGCGTGGTGAGCTAAGTGGACAGGGGCTGAGTGTGTGTGGAGCTGTGGTTCTGCAACAGTTGCCCTGGTTATTATGGAACACACCTCATGGCTGCCTGCTACACAGCGACCTGGTCAACATACACTGGTCCACTGCAGTAGATTCATCACACATCAGGTAGTTTACACCCTGCAGCAGACTGCCGTAGCATGACCATGTATGATTTTCTTTTTTCCTGTTCTGTCATAGAAAGCCATGGAATGAGCAGGTATTTCACTTATATGGTTTACTAAATAATACCATGAAAAGGAGTATTTGTACATATATAAGTAGTATTTTTTATTGTTATTGTTTCTTATGCCTCATTCTACTTTTATTCAAATATACTTGGTGCATTTTCATGTTCATCTTTTCTATGATAAATTTTTACCTTGTAATTATCTGTAATTTTATAACAATGGCTTGGTGTCAAATGCCTGCCAGTTATATATATGATAATGATGTGACATGTGTTATTTTCATGTGTGTTTACGTGTGTTTGCGTGTGTGTGCGTTCAGGTCGTGTCTGTCTGGTGATAGCGTTGCTCTGTGGGAGCGCTGGTTCACACACGCCCTTCAGTTGCTGCAGCAGGAGGTTCTTTCCCTCAACACCATTGTGCAGCTCTTCACGCCGCTCCTAGTGCACTACAATGCCTCCTACGCAGACAAGGTAGCGCTTCTATCCACTCAACCTTAAATAGGTGTAGACTCGTGTTCTTTTTGAATGGCGTTGTCTTTTGTTATTGACAATATAGCTTAATACCAGTGTACCTGGCATCTCTAAGTCGCTTAGTGCATATTAGTAGTAATAATAATAATAATAATAATAATGTTAGATGTATTATGTCTTATCTGTAATAGCAATTAATATAAAAAAAAATATGCATCTATACATAATTGCTTTCTCTAAAGTGTTTCATGGAAAACATGAAAAAACATAAAAAAAAAAAAACATAAAAAAACTTTATTATTAGTTACTCCATTTATTATTATTAGTACATATGAAATATAGAATATTTATAAATAAACTTATATAGGATGTTTCTGTAGATTTTGCTATAAAGACCATGATGTGGCCATAGTATTATTCACAATTAGTCCGTAATATTAGTAATAACTGCAAGTGTAAAAAATGAAACCCCAGAAACATGCAGCCTTAGCTTACAATATTTCACCTTATTTTTCATATGTATGAATTGTATGAGGTGATACTTTTGCATCCGTTTGTTAAGGAGAATTCTTAGAGTACATGCTGCAGCGACTGTGAAGAGAATGTGCAAACACAAGGAAGGGATAGACTAGAGCTCTCAAGAGTGTGATCCAACAGCTCTCCCATCCTCATGGCCAAGAGTAGCAGCAATATAAGTGCTTTTCCCTCTCACTGCCTTTTTTGCTCTGAGAGAACAGGAATTTGAGAACTTGTTTTACATGTAAATCAGGTTGCAAGACTAAAACTTAAAATTTAAAATGAATCAATAAAAAAAAAAAAATAAATCAAAATCTTTTTCAGCATGCCGCAAATAGCTAATATAGTCTAATAAGCTTTGGGACTGTAAAATAAACCCAGGTGCATGTGCCCGAGTCTGTTCTGGTAATCTGGGTTACTTATCTACAGATTGGACCTAGTGATAGAATTAAATAAAATATTTGAAGTGCTTAAGTATTTAGATTAATACTCATTAAATGTTATGAAGAGCACACACTCGATTTGAGATTTGGGAACCGAAGAATAAAGAGAAAGACGATTTTATTAGATAAGAGCGAATCTTTTGGAGATGTATTCAAAGTTATCATCAGCTGTCATGCTTCTGCTTTCTTGTAACTTGTTCTCTGCATTTCCTGTGAAGCGATGTCATAGTGAGATTAGGCAGGCAGGATATCCTCAGCTGATAACATAACAATTTTTTGAATGTGTTATCAGTTACCCAGTTGGAGACAATTGCGCGTTTGCGTATAATTTATGTCACTCTAGATGTCTCTGTATGGATTGCTGAATTGAGTAAAACAGTATATTATTCAGTGCTGTGGTGTTACAGGTGTATCTCAGTGCATGTATGTGTGTGTGTTTGTGTGTGTGGTTGGGATACAGGCCGAAGTGCTGCTGAAGAGGCTTTTGACCCATGCGGCTGAGACTCATCACTCAGCAGAGAGTGAGGACTCATCCTGCAGCTTACCCTCGCTTTTAAATGACAGCACAGAGATCAAACTGGCCAGACCCTCCAAGAAATCCATCAGCTCCACTGGTACGTGCGGTCAGTGCACGCCCACAGCTACTCACACTTTTGCTAGTCATACACTTCCATTTTCTCCTCCACAAGGTAATAAAGGAAATGTAGTTATGCTTGAAAAAAGGTTGAATACTGATTTTTAACAAAAACCAGTCTGTTGCAAATGGAATTTGAACATTATTGGTGAAGGCTAGAATGTGACAATTAGTAAACATTTGTTATTTTAAAAATAACAGGAGAGAATATATTTAATATTCTCTTTTTGGAATCTTACTAGTGGTTCTGAAAGACTGGTAGTGTTTGCTTTAGAACGGAGCAAAAATCCAAATTTTTCTGGCCTATAAAACACGATTGCCATTGTTTTGCTGTGAAGTGCTGTGTACAATCCTCTCCAAAATGATTCAAAATAGCAAGGCCTCTTCATTTTAGTTTCGTTAGTCAGGACGATATTTGGGTTTAAGATGAAGATGAGACGATAATCAGAATTTCAGCTTTCCTTTCCTGTTATTTTCATGTAGACATTTTACACATAGCTCCTCTAGTGGCATACCACCCAATTTTTAGGTAATCCAAAAAAATAGGAACAGTCTTAAAGTAAATTACATATTAACACGTTACATGTCTTGCATTGTTGTGCTACTGTCACTTTGATAAATTAGCTTTGTTATAGACGTTCGAAACAAGCAAAAATGACAAGGTTTCATCTTAAGTATTAAAATGTACTTTGTAAAGATGAGTTTTTTTTTTTTGTCCTGTGAAATTGTGAAGGAACTACAGCCAATAACAGTCAACAAACTGCCAAAAAACAAACTACAGAATACCAGTAGGTGGCTCTGAAGTGCTGAAGTGCTGTTTTAAAGGCTATATGGAAAATAAATAATGGGTACGTTAATATAAATTGATTGAAATTGTGTGCATTGTATAGTACAGAGTAAATGTACTAATGTAAATGTGTGTATTTTACATGTACACACACAATTACTATATATATATATATATATATATATATATAGAGAGAGAGAGAGAGAGAGAGAGTGTGTGTGTGTGTATATATATATATATATATATATATATATATATATATATATATATATATATATATATATATATATATATATATATAAATTTTTTTTATTTTATTTATTTATTTTCTTTAAATTCTGGACTATAAATGCTGATCAGCTTTGTCCTGCTCAAGTTAAAACTCAACCCTACATAATACTGAAATTGAGCTGCTTTTGCCCACACTGGTCATAGAGGGACTCTGCAGGTATTTCAGAGGCAGACAAGGTGATGCTTGTAACCATTGATCTGTAATTCTTTATGATCCAAAGTCTCAATCTAGTGACTCCATTCTGCTAGAAGATTGGAAGAAGAGCAGAGTGCTATGGCTTTGTGGTCCTCATGAGAAAACACTGTGAGAATTCATTTCTTTACCCCAATAGTGCATAGTGGACCTTCAATTCCCCATTTAAATCCATCCTAGTCCCTGTCCCCATCAGTACAGCTGCTCAAATACACAAAGACTGCACAACAAACCTCGTTCTTTGCCTCTTTCTTTCCAGTTTCCTCTCTCTTTTCTGCTCTTGCCCTCTCACCATGCTTTTCTTTCTTTCATTTTGTTTTTCCAGGAGAACAAAGTGATGAAGAGGACAGCGCCAACCAAAGCCCTGTGGAAAGTGTTCCTATTAGAGGTAAAAAGTCAGTGAAAAAACTCGCACAATTGGAAGTGAAAGAACTCTTAGTCAGTGAATAATGGGGGGCTCCCCCTACCCCAGCCTCCCCAAAATAGATAGTTGGAAAAATGATCGAGGTGCAAGTTCCAGGTGAAGAGCAGAACAGGTCCTCTAATTACCACAAGAGAAAACAAGCTCATCTCCTGCTTCTTCTGTCATTGGTACACATGAAACTGAGATTCTCAGGCAGCATAATGCAGCTATTTAATTGTCCTCTGGCTGGTTGGGGGGTGCCATACAAGATCTGGCACTGGTTCTCATTATCTTCTACAGCTAGAGGCAGACTTGAAAAGATTGGATGTGAAGGCATGTCTTAAAGAGTTCAGAGTAGCAAGCCCCCAGCACCAGGCTCAGAAATGTAAAACTGTCCATTATTCCACTTGGCTATCTGATTTCATACTGTGCCTTTCATCTGCTGGCTTCCCAAAAGAAAGAAGTCCAGCATCTTACTGCCACTAATCAAAGGCACAGCAGCACAAAAAACACCTCTGTTATCCCTGCCCATGTCGGAGATATTTACAGGCAGACACTGGGGTCTTGCTTTTGCAGTCTTCACAGTAAATACCCAAATCATCTACATAAATCCTTTTTATAATGTGTGTTTATTTCTATATGTATGCAATGTTTTTGGAGCACACATAAAAGCCAACTTTAGATTTACCCTTTCATCTTTCTTACTTAATAGAATAAGGGGGAAAGTCACTGTTATCTGTTGGCAGTTGCATGTCAACAAAAGTAGTTGTAGTATTATCAGTGAGGTAATGAGGCATTACACACTATTGTGTTCTTTCGTATGTCATAGATTTGATTAAAGATTAAAGTGCTTGTAACATTCCTTCTCCTTCCATGACCATTTATTGGTCACTGGGTGGAAATCAGAAATAGCTTCTAAATGAAAGGCCATCACAGTGTTGATTCTTTTTCTTTGGCTGGAATTCAGACCATTGTAATTGTCATTCTGTTATCATCATTATCAGGCCTCTTTTTCTTCCATTATTATTATGACATTATAACTTTCTGTTTTTGTTATAAACTTATTCTTATTCTTCTTAGACATTTTTTTTAAATGCCACTCCTACTAGAACTAAATGCACCAAACCTGGCCAAGTTTTTCCTGATCTGAAGCTTGTAACTTTTCTAAGCGATCGGAAAACTATCCGATGATAGTACTGGCTTTCCATCTATCCACTCACTTTACATCTGCCTGCCTGCCTGCCTGTCTGTCTATCCATGCATCCTATCCATGCTTCTGTCTGTCTGTCTATCTAATTATCTATCCATCCATGCAATAAACAAATGTGGCTTGTCCAAACACTTGGCACAATGAAGACAACTGGGTTATGTGTATTCTGGTGACATCACAGCACAAAAATAGCCACACACCACAAAAATATTGGCACCCTATCTGTCCACTTGCTACCAAAATGCATCGGATGATACTACTTGTTTCGTCACGCCAGCATCAACGTTTTTCATGACAAACTAAAAAATAATCTAGTTATTAATAATTATATTCATGTGAAGTAGAAAGCCATATGTTTCAAGATAAAAGCTCACATAACCCTTGACCTCTAGGTACAATTTAGATTAGCCAAGCCACCTATCAGGTATTTTTTAGAGTTGATAGCAAACTGGATAACAATGATGAAAAGCTACATGCACATACATGGCACAGATGCATGCCATCTGAAGTTGTGCTGTCCTTATTATGCATCATAAAAGAGAGTAAATAAATATCGTCATAAAGTAGCACTGGTGAGTGGAAAGTAATATATTTAATCCGGATGACACAGTGAGCTAACTTTCCAAAATTGTCAGTAGTCAAAAAAAATAGTGATCAGGTGCTTTGTTTGAAAAGTAAAAACAGTAAAACACAAACTTTCAGAAATTTAACTCAACATCAGTGACAGAGCAAATGGGTGCATTATGTAATTCCCTTAATGTAAATTCTAATTAAAAAATACCAAGGTAAAGCTGTTCTACCACTATCATTATTTCATTCAAAGGTTATAGAGGCTGAAGCACGATTTGACTGAATTAAGGTCTGCCAGATAAGTGATGACACAAAAGGATGGTGTGCTTGTTGTTGCATGGCGACAGCTGGCTGCCTGCGTGTCTGAAATAAATCAGTAGTTTAGTGTTTGTCTTCTGTCCTTCCACCTCCACTTTTTCCTCATCAAAGATCTCAAATGTTCCTGTTGGTTTATCAAACACGGATGCTCTGCAAAATCTAAAACCCAGGTCTTGGGCAAATATTTGATCAGCCTGTTTTGTGTGTTTTTTATCTTTTTTTTTGTAGAGACAAAAGCATATCAGCTGCTTAAACAGTCAGTTACACAAGAGAACCAGTGGCAGAATGCACAGAAGAAGGAGGAGAAAGATGGCTCTGACTTGGACCCATCCGGTAACTGATCTAACTGTGTGCTCTTTTGATAGACCTTAGAGATTATTTACACAAATCCGGTGATTCCAACACCTTTCTGATTCTTGGGTTCCCCAGCTGCTCAACCAAACAGTCAAACACTTAAAACTATTAAACTATTAAAACCAGTTATCAGGTCGTCCATACAACCCTAAAGGTGTATTTCAGATATGTTCGAAACACTGCTAAGAATATTTATATTCTTTACTTGAGGTATGATAGCATATTAAGTATGGCTGTGCAATATGATAGTATTATATTTTTATTCTAATGTAATGGTTTTGTCTAAGATATTGTGATGTTTTTATAATTAATTACAAACTAATTAGAATTTTTTCCCTAGGAGTTATATATATATATATATATATATATATATATATATATATATATATATATATATATTTACTAAACAACAGACATGCAATATCAATTGTATGATATTTTTGTCATATTGCCTCAAGTGTTTTATGCTATGACTAACAAGTAATGTAATAATGTACATGATTTTCTTTTACATTTCAAGGTTTATCAGATAATGAAAAAACAGGGAGTAGCAAGAGGCTTATTCAAGACCTGCGGTAAGGAACTGTATGGGTGATGATCATTTACATGATATCCTATGTGGTTTTGTAGAGCAGCTATGATGAATTTTCATCAGACAAACTGAATACTTTTTTATACCGTGCATCCTCGCACAGGAAGTAGAATATTTCATTGGCTTTTTAAAACAGAGCTTTAAATCACAGAAAAGCTTGAGTGTAGAATATTTTAAACTGCACATCAATAAATCTACGTACAATCAGCTATGAAATGCAGAGGAGCAAGCTCTCCGTGCTGATGTGCCTCTTCACTCTGGATGTATTAGGGCAGGTAATGGGTGGGCAAACATTATGAGGAGTAATCGTCTTTGATTTCATGTGATTACTGAGCGCCGTGCTGACACAAGGGCAGGAGTCTGTTGTCTCAGGATCTCCCCATGTACTTTTTCTGTTTGTTTTTGCCCTGGTCCACTCATTGATGACAATTTGGAGATCATGGTTATGATGCTCTCTCTCTCTCTCTCTCTCTCTCTC
The DNA here is from genome assembly GCF_030014155.1 of Tachysurus vachellii. Lineage (NCBI taxonomy): Eukaryota > Metazoa > Chordata > Actinopteri > Siluriformes > Bagridae > Tachysurus > Tachysurus vachellii. The sequence continues at coordinate 14,956,252 of NC_083469.1, forward strand.
TCTCTCTCTCTCTCTCTCTCTCTCTCTCTCTCTCTCTCTCTCTCTCTCTCTCTCTCTCTCTCTCTCTCTCTCTCTCTCTCTCTCTCTCTCTTTCTCCCTTTCTCCCTCCCCAGGATAGCATACACTATTAGCCAAGGGAAGGGCATAATGGCCACACTCGATCAGAGCTCTCTGATGGATGCCATGGCCTGCCCAATGAATGGCTGCATTAATAAACATGAGCCATCTCCAGGGCGAGGTGCTTTCAGATTATATCCCATCCCCCTCCCCACCCCACATATCCCGTTTGCCCCCCCACTGCAGCTCTAAGTTTTAGCACACACCTCAGAATCTGTTGGTCATACCACACAGAGAGAGACCTCAGGACGGCTGTTTCAGTGATGAGGTCACACTGTTTTTCTTTGCTTGGTCTGGTTGTAAATCAGCACAATATGAAGTTGCACTTTATTTTCAGTGTTATGTAGTTTTCCAGGGAACGCTTTCATTTTTTTTTTCCTATTTAAGAATGCCTCTTACCATAGCAATTTCTTGCGCTTTATTGCTTCCACAAGTGCCCTACACTTGAACACTACAAAACATGTGCTCATCTCTCTCTCTCTCTCTCTCTCTCTGTCTCTCTCTCTCTCTCTCTCTCTCTTTCTGTCTATCACGCATACACACACACTTATTGCTGTTATTTTGTTACTGAGATGATGAGCAACATCAAAAGATATGCTGGCTGGGCCCAAAGTTAAAAAAAAAGATGCCTGCCTCTCTGTTGTCTTAGCCATAATTACGATGTGGCAGTTAAGCCGACGCTACAGCTGAGGGATTGGAGTTTAAAGCAGGGCTTTGGTGCAAAAAATGCATTTATAGGCCTTTGTGCTGCTCCTCATTATGTGTGGGGCCGATTCATTAAGTAATTGGTTTGCAGTTGTTTACATGAGTATTAAGGCCCCCTATTCAGTAGCCTTTGAGAGATACATTGTGCAAATGTTGCATGTTATGAATGCCCAATGGGAGGTGGGGGGCCAGGCCTATTGGCCAAACACTGCACTCGGCTGAAAGGAGCAGAGAAAAGCGTTGAGCGCTTCTTTGCATAGCAATGACTCACCCTTAATAAGCTTTCCAGATTAAATGCATGAGTCCATACAAGATGCAAGAGATACTCTTAACACATTTATATCTGCTCATTTCACTATTATGGCACTGGAGAGAATTGGGTCTCTCTCTCTCTCTCTCTCTCTCTCTCTCTCTCTCTCTCTCTCTCTCTCCCCCCCCCCTTGCTGTAAGATAATTTTATACACTTGCACAGAGCTGTATTAATAATAATGACATGGAAAGCAAACAGATCAGCTTAAGTTTATTAAAGATGAGCCATACTAAACCTTGTGCTGGCATTGTGGTGTGTAAATTGGCAATTCTTTGTGCTCCAGTAGGGATGAAACTCATGACGGACGAGAGTAAAGAAGCCACACTTCAAGTAAAGACCACCACTTGCTCCATTTTGGTTTAGCTTCCTCCTCTGCTGATATTATGATGATGGTTTTATTATTTTTTTTACTATAGGCATATATTGTAGTGTGAGGTTATATCTTGAAGTTTTTTAGATGTTAATTTGTAGTGCAAACAGCATGAGACACATCCACTTGCTTGATAATTGATAATAAGTGTCTATTGGCATCGAAGCAGGGGGTAATTCCTGCGTACACTAACTCTCACACTGGTCCGCTTGGCCTGGCAGCTAGGCTCGATGGTGTAGGGGTGGGGGTGTGTGTGTGTGAACTGTTGGAGCATTTATCTCTAGCAACCACTGGGTGTCGCTCTGCTTTTTGTGACCCAAATCAAGCCAGTCAAAATAAAAGTCAAATCGGTGCCATCACATTATTTATTGTTTTAAAAGTATGTTTACTTATGTCATTGTGTCCTTTCACACTGATTGTGTTTTTTATATATTATATTGTTCATGTTTGCTCCTCCCACCATCTCCTTTTTTGCCTTTAATCACAGGCAAAACTTCATATTTTGCTGCCTTATTCAGGATTTCTAAGCTGCGGTGATTCAGTAGTTAAATGAACAGATAAAGCTCTTGCAACTCCACTGCCCCAGCTACCACTGAAACAAAATAACCTGGTCCTGCAGTTCTTGTGCTCAGCCAATAGAGAGCAGTCCTATTTAGGCTTACAGAATAAACGTGTCATTTCCAGACAGTAGTCTGTAGAGGTCGCTCGTGCTGCTCTTCACTGAATCATTACCTCATTGTGTCACTCCCCATTCTCCCACCCGCCTCCTCGGCCGCAGTGCAGTGCAGAGGTCTAATCAATCCTAAATCAGCCGTGCTGCAGGTCACTGCTGCCAGGAGTGTAGGAGGAGGTGAGAATGGCGGCACTGCCTCATTTTTGCACCCTTACAAAAACATTGTTTCAGAGTGCATGTGCTATTAGCATTTTTTGTGTGGGTGGCACTTTTTTTTTAACAACAGGTAAATAAGTGGAATTTTCCTTACCCACATGGGACTACTCACTCACTCTCACTCACTCATCTTCTACCGCTTATCCAAACTACCTCGGGTCACGGGGAGCCTGTGCCTATCTCGGGCGTCATCGGGCATCAAGGCAGGATACACCCTGGACGGAGTGCCAACCCATCACAGGGCACACACACACACACACTCTCATTCTCTCACACAATCACACTACGGACCCTGGAGGTGTGAGGCGAACGTGCTAACCACTAAGCCACCGTGCACATGGGACTAATTACAGTAAATTATAGCTGTCAGTTTGAAATGATTCTTGACATATATACTACTTTAGAAATTCAAGAAGTTCATTTAATTTGATTTGTTTCTCCCATCCTCATTCCCTTTTTCTACCTGTCTGTCCTCCATGATACATTTTGCTTAATCTCTTAGGAGAGATATTGTTAAGTGACGTGAAAGATGGAAGATAATAAACGCAGTAGTTCAGGGACTTTGACCGGATGTTTGTTTCCTTTCAAAAACAATTTCAGAGCAGAGAAACAGTCTTGTCTGCCAGACCCTTTTATTATGTTTAATCACACAACTATAATGATGTGAGATCACTGTTATTATGAAAATGACTGCCCAGATGCCAAGCATGGAACAGTAGCAGTCTGTTTACCTGCAGCACAGTGAATACAGCCAGTTGAATCGTCTGCCTTTTTATTCTCGGTTCAAATTCATAACAGCAACCCACACGTATATTATGTCCCATATATTAATGTATCAAATGCTTGCATGGAAATGAACTGGGGCACTCTGCATCCAACATTGCAAATATGTCCTAATGCCCAAAACAATGTGCAACAGAGAGGACAGAGAAAAAAAAATGCAGCGGAGGTAAAACAGAGGTTTCTGTCAAAGTGGTAATTTGCATCATTTTACACATTACATTCACCTCCCTGTATGAGACACAGCTAAACAGTTGCCGGTCCAGTCTTACATATTCAGATTCGTTGCCTCAATTAAGTGAACCTCAGCACAAGATGAACTGGCATAAATGTTTATGGAAATGGAATATTAGATTGCAGGGGTCAGTGGCATCCACAGCTCTCTATGGTAATCATGTCTTGAAATCAGACCCATCCCTGTCTGAAGAGGAGCATTTGATGGAGCGTTCCCATGGCATGCAAGTCATATAGAAGAATAGCCCAATTTTACACATTGAACCGTGTATTTATTATTGTGCTTGTTTTAGTTATAGACAAGACAAAAGTAATGTTGATTTGATAAAAGTTAAAAAGAACAGCTGCTACGTATTTTGCAATACACTTCCTTGTTTTGTTAGTGTCTGGCCTTTGTCATAACTAGGGAAAAAGTGAAAAAATATAATTTCTATTCTATATAGTCATGCAATATACTTCATGTATCAAACACACAGCAGTTGTATTCATGGCCATAAGAGACAAATTTTTCACAATTTTTGTTTTCTAAATTCTGTGTAACACTCTAATGCAGTGCCGTTATGTGATTACATGATTAATGAGAATATTCAATATACCATTGTGCTCATCAAGGCTACATTAAGCATCTGCATAAAAAACTGCTTTTTCTCTTTTTTGGTTTGCTTCTCTTGAGATTAGTAAATTGTAAAAGCAGGATATCTTCATGGTTACGCTAGTCAGCCATCTCAACTAGTTCATAATCACTTCACCTTGCAGAACATTTCTAACATTTCTGTGTTGTGTGTCATTTGCGAAATGCATTAGCCTCAGTGAGTAGAAAAAGAAGTATTACGGTACGTATTTTGTGTCTTGTTGATTTAATGTCGGTTTATTTCATAAAATGTGTGAATTTTAATTTCTGTCTTTCTTTCTTTCTTTTCAATTTTTTAATGTTATGAGGCAAAAAGAGAAGGGAACAGAATAAACAATATGGGTATATGATAACGCTGAGGACACTGATCAAGATGAAGCCGAAGACAACATTGTTAGGACTTGAATAGACCCTGTGCTGATGGAAATTGAAGAGCTAGCCTGTATGAAAAGTAGCTTGGGCTCTTGCATATGCATTGCTACAGATCAAAGGCTTGCCAGGGGTCACTCATTTACATAGAGATATCACTGATGCTATGGGAACCCAGCAACCCTCTGCTCAGAACACTTATGAATAAAGAGGGCCTTGACTGGGTCCTTCAGCACAATTAGAAAAGGAGTCAAGGAAGTTTATTTGGCCGCTCGGCTCGTTTTGCAAACAGTCTTACCAGGGAAATGGCAGCTTTCTGGATTTGGTCAGGTTTTCAAAAATATATATTATTTATATTCTTTAGTTTGCAGCAGACAAACTAGACAAACCATCCACACACACACACGCACACACTTTTCTTTTCAGGGCCTTTGTTATTCTTCTTTTCTTTAGAAAATGGCTAGTTAGCACCTGCTAACAGTGGCAAGGTGAATCTTTAAGAAATGTCTGCTTTTGTCAGATTTGTCTTCTTATTTCTTGCAGTCTGTTTTAAAAAAACATTACAGGACGTTTTCTTTTAAACACGGGATGAGGATTGGTGACAAATAGCAATAATATTTTGCACATGCCGTCTAACACCTGTCCCACTACATCCTGGATTTGCAGTGTATATAGTGGTTTTAATTAACTGGATTTTAAATGATAATGGGACTATTCAAGTAGGTTATGACTGTTCACTGTTTTGTCCTTGTGCAAATCTTGCACATTTCTTAGGGTAGTGTCACTGTGTGTGTGTGTGTGTGTGTGTGTGTGTGTGTATGTATGTATGTATGTATGTATGTATGTAGGTATATAATACACACACATTACTCTTGATTACTATGCTGTGTGACTGACAACAGGTTAAAGATTTGTGTTGTGATTTTTAGTTAAGAGCATGATAAAAAACAATGTAGGATTTTATGCTCAGGATTGTTACATTTGCTTTGACATAATTAAAATAGGACCTAGGACCTTTTTGGAGAATTCTTTTGGAAAATAAGCCAGTTTTCTAGCCTTACTCTTTTAATCAACTTCCTTTTCTTCCTTTACAGTAATGATTCAAAGAAGAAAACCCAGGCTTTCTCTGCTGTTCAGTCGAAAGGTAAGACCAAAATGTAGCAGTTACCAGGACAACTGAAAGACAAAATTACATTGCATCAATGTGTTTACTGCAGCAAATCTCAAATTGCTCTTTAAGATGAGCATTTAAAGGTATTTCTTCTTGTTAAAGTGTTATTATACCACACTGTTGTTGAATTCAGAAATATGTGTAGGTTCATTGTCTGGAACAGCAAATATATTAATGCACTTTTATTAACACCTTATTGTTTTAATAGTAACTATGTATGTACTGGGATTTCACTGGCAAACCTTATAATAAAAAAAGGCATTAAATCATTGATATGGAGATAGTTGTATAACATTTATGGATGTATTCATCAGTGTTTTGTGTCTGTGGGCATGTTTTTCATCGTGTGAGTTTTGAGATTCTTCATCACACAGTAACAAAGGAGAAAATGGAGAGAGACTCGTCAGTGAAGTGTTATTTATAGCTGCTATAACAATATTAAATGTATCTTATGGAATTTTAAAAATGGATTTTTTTAATGTAGTCCTGGTAAATTGTTGTGACAATAGAGAACAGTTCAGGATGTGCTATTATTGGAAGATAATACAGTTTTCTAGCTGTTGGGCTGCATCATCTGCTGCTGATTGCTTTTTTTTTTAATAACAGTATGTTTTGTTGAGTTTTATTCCTTACTCATTCAAACCTTGAAAATAATCTATATTATATAGTAGTTGTTCTGAAGCAGCAGTATACATAGAGTGTACGGTCAATAAGTGTGTATATATAATAGAATAGAGAATTAGACTCAAGCGTTATTTTTATTAATGCATACTAGTTACTTTAACTGTTTCTTGTCTGATTCATGTTCTATCTATACCACAATCAGAGAAGACCTGAGATTCTAATCTCCTATATTTATACTTCATTCATACATACTTATTCATAGTAAAAGACAAGGACTTTTGATGCTAATAAACAGAAGTTTATCATCACTCCTGTGTTTTGAGATTAAAAATGCTGAAATGATTAAATATTAATTTTGTTCATTTTTTTTGTTCTTAGCTTTTTGGGGCGATTCAGATGACACCAACTCTGACATTGAAGTGGCCTTGCGTCCTCACTCCGGCAACACTAACAGTGACTTTGATGACTTTTACGATTAGGTTTTTTTCATCTCGTGGGTTTTTCTCCTGACCTTATGCTGTAACTGTCCTTCAAAAAACAAATAAAAACAAGTCTTTTACTGAGAAACATTAACAGTCCATGAAAACAAGGATGGGGAGACCCTCTTTATTGTGAACAAAGAATGTGGAGAGTGTTCAAACCAGGCTGGTGTTAACCCTGCTTGAGTCTCTTTAACTGAACAACTCTTAGGCCTGGTTAAAATAGATTAAACTTGGTTTTTAAAGTGATTCCTTTGCTCTGTGGTGAATATTATGCATTTCAGATCTCAACACATTGCAAGCATCTCCACACATTTTTGCATCAGAGCTGGAGTGGAATGTTGTGAGTCAACTCCTGTGAAAAGCTGGTACACAATGGCCTCTCTGGATACTGCTGAAATACCTTTGAACTCACTCAAGTACCTATGGCCCATTTAGAAGGACAAAATGTGCTGCACTCATCTGAATATAGAAAAAAAATGCTCTCTATATTTGCACTGCCACAAGAACAAAATCAGATGGCTTAATGTAATGTGCTATTCCTGTCAGCACTGCATACTTTACCTTGAACTAAATATGAAAGCTTATATTTTGTGAAGGGTTTATAGATGATATTTCTCATACTTTTAGGAATCACTTCTTAATCTATTCATGCTCCTCTCTCTGGTGTTGAACACCGGCCTTGAAAAAAATAGGTTTAGAAAGTAGACTAACAGAGAACATTTAAGCATTAATTATAGATTATTAATGTAGGCTTTTATACAGTAACTTATATACTGTATAAATATATGCTGTGAGTGATATTTAATGTCATGTCTTATTTCTGGATTTTTATTATGCTTATTTATTTATTTTTGATGTAACTTATGTACCAGTAATTTTCAGATAGAGAAATATACATTTATAATAAAGTAGAAATATTAACAGTTAATCTGACATAACATTGTCATATTGGTATAATAGGTGTTTTTTCTCAGCCAGCTAATCAGTGATAATAACTACAGCCAATTTAATGGACCTAATATAACAATACACACTAAAATTGCCATATACTGATACCTGGGGCCGTTTCCTCCACCACCAATATTCCTCGTCACCTGTGACTCGCAGCTGCATGAGCAGGATGATGTTGCCTGCTTCGTAATACGTTTCTGCCTCCAAGTTAATTTGGTCTTGTGTTAATGTAATTAGCATAAGCAAAGGCTTAGAAAGCTGTAATAATATAAAAGCAGCAGCATTCAGTCCATCAGTAGGATTCCATTAGTCAGTTTTTAGATGACCTTATGATGCTGAACCTGCTAAAGTAGGACTCCACACTCATTAGCAGTAATGGCTGTAGGTAGCCTTGACCCTTGAGTGCATCACATATCAAAACCTGCATGCATCATTTGGAGTTTGCCAAAAAGCTCCCCTCACATAATATCTGAGTTAAGGATCATGTCAACAGATACTTGTGTGCTGAAAGATAGCTCTGGGCGAGAGTAACATTGTGCTGATCTCTAAAAACACAATCAGCTCTTTTTAATGGACCTTTTCCTCCAAGCAGTTTAGTCTTCATTCACTATAACCACTATAATAGCAGGAGACACAAGGACGAATTAGGATTGTTCCGATCAAATGAAGCTTCTTTTAGTATCATAGCTGCACATCAGCATTTTTGTGAGCCTTTGAAAAGCCAAAAAACTAGGATTACTTTATTTTTCTTTCATAATTACAGAAAAATGATTTCTTTTTTATGGGTTTGAAGATAAATAGGAAGAAGAGATGCAAATTTTATCTGAAGCACCTTTAACAGGAATGTACAAATCTGTGTAAGCTACAAAGCTAGCCAAGGTACAATAAAATGAGTGTACCTTTGGGATCTATTTCCACTATTGGAGCAAACATAAACAGAACATTAGGCCATGTGGTTTCTGAAATGTCCCTTGTTTAGTTTTAATTTCTTGTTTAAAGAACTTATATAAAAGCTTATGGTTAGAATATGGGCATGACCCAATGACAGTCACACTTTTGATTGTGTGATATTGCGTAACTGGGTTATATATACAGCTGAGTGTCAACTTTCTCCATCCCTAATGTTTTACTAACTCTGTTGTAAATTTCTGCCTTAGTTTGTTAGTATAGCCCTGTGATGGGTTGGCACTCTGTCCAGGGTGTATCCTGCCTTGATGCCCGATGACGCCTGAGATAGGCACAGGCTCCCCGTGACCCGAGGTAGTTCGGATAAGCGGTAGAAAATGAGTGAAAATGAGTTTGTTAGTATAAATTAAACAGTGGTACAGCTGGAACATTGTGGATTAAACATGTATTCACTATATGCTTATATGACGTTACCTAGATAGCTTAATTATCTGTTACATGCTGTTTTACTGGTCATTTATTATATTTCTTTTTATTTCAGACCTGTTAATACATTTCTCAGAATCGTATGTATTTGTGGTATGTCATGTGTACGATGATTTTATTACTATGAAAAACATCTTTAAGGATTCTTTAAAGGTTCATTGGGGATTATTGAGGGTTCTTGGTTTCCAAAAAGGAAATCTACCTGGAGATTCTGTTTCCCGTTTCTGATAAAGGAAATTCTCTGTAATGTTCTATGTAGAACAATTAAGTGTTCAAACTAGAGCACAACTGAAAAATCCTTAAAGGTTTCTAAAAGTGTATGGAGAGTTTGGCTCCAGGGCAGAGCTTAAAAAGGTAGCAGATGGTATGTTCTTGTGGCTGAAGTGGTACCATCAAGGCTTACCTGGGAAGTCACATATGGTGTACATTTAATTAGCTTTTAAAGTAAAGCTATATGGATATATTGGTCCAATTTTTAAAGTCATATAGTTTTTTAAAGGTATACTTTTTGTTTTTAGACGGAAGATACACAAAACAGTTACATAATACAGTTAACAGGTACAGCCATGTGACTGCAAAATGAAACATGTAAAATCTGGTTCTTTTATTTCTGAGAATGTTTTTATTAACCAACAGCCTGTTTTTTTTGGTTTATAAAACATTTTAAAAAATCATAATAAAAACGGAAGCTTCTTTGCTCATGGCCCACATCACTTTGTTTGCTTCTGTAGTGGTGTGTAAGTGTGTGCTCCAATTATGCAGTATTTCCAAAGATTTAGTCCAACCTTGATGTGCACAGAGGGCTTGTCCAGTGGGTAGAAAAAATAACAAATATACACGGAGGCTCATATGACTGTGAGCTTTAGTTGGGACAAAATTTAAATTCAAATTTGATAGCATCTCTGCTACATGCACTCCTTTGTATCCCTTTGCAATGAAAACCAAGCATTTCAGTCTTTAACAGCAGCAACTCGTACAATGAAAGAAAGGAAGACCCAGATGAAAGCAAGTAGGGAAGTTAAACACTCTCATTAACAATGATATGCCAGCATTGTGCCATTTGCATATTGCATGTTTATGTAATTTATTCTCGCTTGTTGGGCAAGTTGAAGTTTGAAGTGTGTACCTTCCATTCTTTCCCTCTCCACTTTTATTTTTTACCAAGGAATAATGATTTAAAACAAGGTCATTTGATCTTCTGTTTCAATGGGCCTTAATTAAATATTCATTCATGCAGCTATGGTTTCTCTGACGGTGTTTCTGATGGAGTGCAGTGAAGACACAAAAGCATAGCTTTTTGTTATTCAAACCCTTATGAGGTTTTGGAAGACTCAGACATGAAGACAGTAAAACAGTTCCTTTTACAAATGGAACTCGGAAGACTCTGAAAAGTTTTCTTGAAGAAAGCCTGATGATTTGATGTGATGTACGAATCAATGCATATACTCAGTATTCTCATGATCTATATATTGTATGATGTATATATGTAAGAAGACGGCAGTGCTGGCTTTAAAAAGGAGTAGCTCTCAGACGCGGGCTGAGACGGGTGCATAGATAAAGAAGACGCAAAGTGATGAGAGTATTTTTTAAGAATATTTGTGTAAGTTGTGCACCATAACTAAGACTAGGTCCAACCTTATGTGCTACGGGTCACATATTACTAAGAATTTGAATGACTCAGAGGAGAAAAAAATCAGCACATTTGCACATGAATGTTTCATGCGAAAAGGAAGTGATGGTGGAAGAAGGCCTGCATGCTCTCTGTCCTCTATTTTGTGTTAGACTCAGAGGACATGCTGTGAGCCAAGATTCAGTACATACCCTGCTTACATATATGGTTGAAATTCTGACATGAGTAAGGTTCTGACTCATAGAAGGTACACAAAATGCCTGACACCCCCGTATTCTAATATAATCATGTTTAGCATAGAGTCACATTTACTGATTCGTTCATTCATCCATCAAGTACACTCACCTTCCATGTTATTTGGGACACCTGCACAACTGCACAACACTTTCATACAGTTATCGAATTAGCCAGTCATGTATCAGTAGTGCAATGCATGTCATCATGCAGATACAGGAGATTAATTTATGTTCTCATGAAGACTTACAATGGTAGAAAAAATGTGATCTGAGTGACTGACTGTATTACTGTCAAATGAGCTGGTTTGACTATTTAAGAATAAAAACCTCCTTGGACTTTTACCCACAAAAGTCTTTAGTGCTTACATAGAATAGTACAAATAAAGTTTAGTGGGATGTAGTTCTGCTGGCAGAAATGTCTTATTGGGAAATTTATCAACAGAATGGCAGACAGGAAGTCTAAGGGGCTATTCTTTACAACCATGGTAAACATTAAAGCATCTCAGAACACACAGCACACCAAATGTCAAGGAAGATCAGTTCATTTTGTTCTTATCAGCCAAGAATAGATATCTGAGGCTACAGTGGGCAGAGGGTGAAACTTGACAAGTACATTGGAACAATATTCTTTGAAAAAAAAAGTATGATTTGAATCAGAGCTTTCAATATGGAACATGTTCTAATTTTCAGTAAGTTGTGTCCAAACGCACTGTTCGTGATGACTCACATTGCATAGATCATGTAAGGCTGCTCCACTCAACACCTCTGGGCCCTAGTGTCTAATGCACAAAATCAAATTATAATTAACCACATTTAAGTTGGAGCAGCAAGTCCCTCCTTATAGGTTTTCCTGTGATCTCTCCATGTTTTTCCCTCTCATGCCCATGGAGTAATTAATATGGGGAGGCATCATGCTCAGCAAATTCCTATGAGATGGGCTTGCTAAAGCTGTTAAGGCCAAGAGGCTGAATTAGTATTCATGCAGGTTTTCCTGCTACAAGTCTCTGCTCCCACTGGGACCGTAGGCTAGATTGGGTAGACAGACAGCGTTCATCCTTGATTATGTGAGCAGAATGCCACTGAGCAGCATGAACATAGAAGGGGAAAAACATTCCTTGGGCAGCAAATCAATTTCTGTGATATGCTAAATGGATTGGTAGTGTGATTTTTTAACCCCACAGATATCAGAGAAAAATGAGAGGCAGATTCAGAGTTTGAGTGTCCATTTACCTATAATTCTACATCGTATGTTTACTAACTATATTAGCATATAGTACTATATTATATACTATAACAGCTGTTTTTTGTTTATTAGTTGATGAATTTCACCTCATCTATATGCAACTAGAGCATATGAGCTATAATGTAAGGTACACTAATACACGCTCTCCAATTTGATGTGTTTGCAATGCTAAATGTGTAAAATGTGTAGCTTTTAAATTCCATACTTTTTATACTACTTGTCTGCATTATTCATGTACCTACATTATTCATATACATTATATCTGCATTATTTATTTATTTATTTATTAAATGCCTAGTTGTGCCCTTGGACCACCTATTATGCTAAGTATGCAGTGCAGACAAGGAAAATATGAAAATTACCAAAAATGCCTAACTACTTTAGCTTCACCTGTAGCTAATCCTTTACTGTGGTGTAATTTCAGCAAATATATAAGAACTTAATACAACTGATGTTCAGTCTGCTGGCTGACCTAAATATGTTTGTCTTCTCACATTCTCTTCTTCTGGCATTGTTTTACATTTGACCGTATCTGCTCTCTTGTCAAGAAGCCTAGTACCAGATCATGAGTTCTGACTTGCCATCAAATAATTAAGCCAGTGCAGTGCCATATTAGAGTCTGTTCGTCAATCTGTCAGAAACTAATTCACTACTCGCTGTACGCAGGGCTACAGCACTGGCACCTTATGCTCTGTGATTGAAGGCAATCTCCAGGGATGGACAAATTATTCATCATCTCGTACTGCAGATAGAGGCAAAATCATCTGTCTTGTTTCTCTCTGCCTGCCACATATCCACTGACTTGCTGCTTAAACAGCATTAAAATGATCTGAAGAGGTCAAAAATCTCACCCAGAAATGAAGCCTAAACTCTTTCCTCCCATTGCCTGTGTCTGTCTGTCTTCCCAATCTACATGTTCACATATTTAAACCCAGTTCATAACCTGCTGTGACCTGCATAACATTTCACTTCATTCCACTTTGTTTGTCTTACCTCTGGGAATACAAATGTTTATAGACTGTTGGCTGCAGGCTCCATCTGGGCCAGCAGAAGTCACATTACGGTAATCTCTGCCTGGATTAAATCTGTTGTTCATGGAGATGTTAACAAAGGTGATAAAACAAGATTAGTCAAGACACACTGTGTGGGAATTGTAGAGTGTGTTCTTATTAGCATGCACTGTGCTCTGAAGAGGAGAGCAGGCACAGAGCTCCTCATGGGGGGAACAGGGTTCAGCCATTAGCATGAATAGGAAATGCTAATGCTGAGCCTCAGACACCTGCTCCCCAACAGCAGCCCTGTGTAGATACTGATGAAGCAAGGAAAGACATTCCAAGTGAGATCAACACTAGGATGTGAAACAATAATGATATTTAAAGTGGCAGTCGGCATTTCAGAAACTGCAACAGTTCACTCAGTTGGCTTAAAAAGGCTGTTCTTAATTACTGGGCCCTAAAATCCTTAGACATGTTTTATTGTACCCTCAGGGTGTAGAATCAGTCATAAAAATTTGGAAACCCAGAATTTACCCAAGATCTTTGGATACAGTCATATGTCATATATGTAATTTATTAATTTACATATTAGCATTTATTATTTTGGCAGATGCGTGTTTCCAAAGTTACTTAATATTGAGCTGAATATTTAGCTGAAAAAACTTTTTTACAAATAAAATAAATAAGTAATAAAATGAAATACAACATTAATTGAAATACAATTTTTTTTTATTAATTGTCATTGTTTTAGTATTCAGCCCACTAATCTTCAGTATTTATATATATAAATAAGGTCCTGTTTCCACATTTATTTCTGATGTATCAGTATGGCTGTACATTATGCAAGGTTCATTTCTTACCGAACAAATTCTTTTTCATACAGGAAAAAAGGCATAACACATTATTCATTTTAAATGATGTGCTACATTTTGTTTATGCCTCTCCAATTACTGGGTTTCTAAGGACATTTATTATTAAGTGCTACTTAAAATTAAATATGAAATTAATGTTGGAAGATTGTTGAAAATTGTACACTTTATTTTCAAAATATTAGCACCCAAGTGACAATATGTATTCCACTGGGCATTACCCTTTATCTCTTTGATATTTCCTGATGTGTCATGGTTTGGCAATTGTGAATTGTGTATATAAAATGTATATTCATTCATTCATTCACTTTATACCGCTTATCCGAACTACCTTGGGTCACGGGGAGCCTGTGCCTATCTCAGGCATCATCGGGCATCAAGGCAGGATACATCCTGGACGGAGTGCTAAAATGTATATATGTATATGTATATATATATATAAATGTTCTTAAGGAGCATATAACTGGCCAGACATCATGACATACACAGCTACTGTAAGCCATATCACTTAGGCTATGGAGGTTTTGTTGTTCTTTGAGAGCTACTCTCCTATCCCACCTCTTCTGCTGCATTATAAAGCAATGTAGTCATTGACCCTGCTCCCTGTTGACTTAGGGACTTTGTTCATCAAAAGGGGAAAACTCACTCATAAAGGTGTGTGAAGAGCATGTGACCACTCCAGAGCCTGCCTTGCTGTTTTGCTGTATTGTACTTTCAAAAAGGGGAACAAGTGCTCTCAAGTTTCATAGCAGTCTGAATGTATGGTATATAAACCCTTTGTATAATTAGTATTTTGTCAATACTCCACATGAAATGGAAAAGCCATCACTTTCCCCCAGATGTAGTCTTATTGCCACTCTTAAGGGAATGATATCTGCATGTTCCACTGTTACTGAGGATAAGGAGACCAGTGTAGCAATATGTACAAGGATATAAAAAAGTTACTGTTAAGCAAATTGTCTGCTATTTTGTCATCAGAATCTGATAGTACTGTAGTTAATACCAGTCTCTTTTTAAAGAGCTACTTATCACATATAGGATTTAGTTTCTCCTCTTGGATACTTCAGTTGACGCAGCAGTACTTAATTTGAGCTAGATATGAAGCCTTCATGTAGCTCTTTAAGCCATTTATTCAAGAGCAGAATTACAAAGAAAGTATGTAAACAAACAAATTATTGTAGCCTTACAAGCCAACACACTGCCAATTTGGCACTTTATAAGATATTCGATAGTAAAATAATTTCTCCTATTAACATTAAAGGTTAATTATGTAAAGTTTAATTTCTAGCTTTCATGCTTGGTTGGAACTGGAATTTCAAAAGGAAATAATCTTCAGTCAGGTCTCAAGTATTATACAACAGCTGCCAACCAGGGAGGATGAAGGTTAGCATGCTTCCCCACATGACACATGAAGCCATCCTATCGCATCCTCACTCGTATGCATGCATATACATGAGACTCAGACTCAGACGCACGTGGCCAGTTTGATCTCTTGTACTCGTGGTCATGAATGACAGCCCTAATAAAGAATTCTGTAGTGAAGTCAAACAGCACTGTAAATATAGTTTGTTTCCTTCTGTTCCTGTAGAATTTGAATTTGCTTACATTTTTGTAACTGGATTTGATCCCCATGTTGCTGCTATGCACATGCCTGTCCACTTGGTGACTCCACACAGAAAGATGTATATGATGTAGTTAGTTAATAAAAGTAATGAATAGCAGTCACCAAGATCAGTCAACTCACTAGAGAATGTATGCAAATTGGAATGATATGAAACTAAAGTTTTACTCATGAAATGCAACACAAGTGTCTCATTTAAAATTGGATGGTATGAACACACAGTCTTTTCAAAATCACTTGAGAGCCCAAGCCAAAGCTTTCATAAACTACTATGGATTTGCTTTAAATGGCTAATGTAGACTATGATTTGTTATAGACCAAATGTAGACCAATTCCATGTTATACAATCATAAACATGCACTAATCTAAGAGATTCAGAAATCTAGTTGCATTTGATCGGCACAAATCAAAAAAATCAAAGACACCAACCACAAAACTAAAATGACAAAGATTTACAATCTTAACACAATTAGCATTTGGTATTGTTAAGATTGGGCAAACTGAAAAAGAACCATTTTTCATTTAGCAATGAAAACTTTTGTTTTCCTCCTAAATAAAATGTTATTGTTGGGTGAATTAATTATTCAATTCATTGAAATGGACAGTGTGAAAGAACGGAAAGTTCCATCAGTACTGCAAGTGACTACATGTTAAAAAATTGGAATTAGAGAGGACAGAGACCAAAAATTACTCTAATTTGAGACAAATTGCACTGTATTCATCTCCAACCCCATCTACATAAAACTGCTCCAAGGCCACTCATTTTGATCTGTAATGCATGTTTATATTATGCTGGGTGTCCTAGAGTGCTGTGTTTAGAAGCGTTTCCTTTATGACTAGTGCTCAATAGGGACTTGTATGGTTTGTTTTACTTGGCAGTGAGAAAAAAATTGGGAATAGCATAGTCCTCGAGTGTGAGTGTCTGTCTGTTCATGCAAGCATCTCCACCTTTTATTAATGTAGGACACATTTACAAGTGCAGCAATATGTGCTATTCAGATGATTCAAAAGACCATCAAGCGGTGGTGAAGCAAAGGAAGGCCAAACCACATTCATTTATTTGCTGCTCTGACTACCTGCTGTTCAGATCTCTACATAATATAGGATTAATCCTTTTCAACATTGTGTGTGTGTGTGTGTCTCTGTCTGTGTGCCTGAGTGTACGTGTGTGTGTGTGGTGTAAAACCTGAGCAGCTTCTCTTTTCTTTCATTTCATCATTTTTGTGTAAAATTCTAACCCACTGCCCTCACACTTTGTCTTAAACTTAGCAAAGTGCCCTTTCCTTTGCACCCTTGATGAACTTAATCAGTCTTAAAGAGACTCTCATATTTCCTCAGATGTCTTAACTGATGAAACTATGTGAACCTCTGTTAGAGAGAGAGTTTGTAATCAATTAAATTCTGCCCTGGTCTCCTGAGTTCCCTAAAGGTAAGGCCAGTTTTCCTTTAATGAAAATTATGTGAATTAAATCTTGTGCATTCATGATCTGAGAATAATCGACAGAATGTACTGTCTGTAGTGCAGCGGTCTGGTCAAATATAAATCCTTTTATTTTTTTTTTTATGAAATGCAAAATTCCTCTGCACTACATAACCTCTTAGATACTTTGGTATCTACATAAGTATCAGGCATATATTTGTGTCTATTAAGTAAAGTGCTACTGCTTCTGACAGATTTTTTTTTCTTTACATAGTTTCATACTTGAATCTGAGTCACAATGGCATATCTCCCAAAAACCCAATTTTCTCGAGTTATGAATGTGTTGAGCTGTCCAAACTGATGTGATGTCGATTTCATGAGACCAGGCTGAAAGAGACAAATTCCATTTATCTACCTAAATGGCCATTATCTGAGTTTAGCACTTGTCCAGAGGTCAGATCAGGCTCTGTGGGGAATTAAACATGGTAATGTGGGCGATGGCTGTGGAAGGGCAATGCGGTCAATCAAAGGCTACCTTACATCTCTCAGTGCCGACATTGGGTGTTTCTCTCCATAATTCCCTGATTTGACTTTGATGTGCCAATTTGTGCCTGATGAATAATTGTCTGGTTTGCTGATAACTTGTGGGAGTCAAGAGCATTCTGGTGGCACTCAATGCAAATGGGATTTTTGGGTTAGACGAATCACGACAGTGTCCTCCATATATCTACCATGTGATTCTGTGGATAAACTTAACAATTAGAGCTCTTTGAAGAAGCCATTTTTGATTAGTGCAATCAGTAAACAGCATAGCCTCTCCATGATTGTCCTTGTGATTAGATGAGTTGTCACTTGAGAAGTTGCTGGAGATTTTAATTTATGGCCTTATAGTCTTGAAAAGTACAGTAATTACCTTATGCGTATTTTGTGGCATGGATTAGCTAAAAAAAACCTAGAAGAAGAAGAAGAAGAAGAAGAAGAAGAAGAAGAAGAGAGATTAGAGGAAAATGCAAGACATTTTAAAATGATAAATTTCTGCATGTGGGGATGAAAAATAGAAAATATTGATAATAATATATTTTTTTCTCTAGTGTTTTAAGATATAACACAGCCAACTGCACATTCAATGTACATTCACTTAAAAGTAAAATAACTAAAGGTGAGGACAACTGAAACTGTAAACAATAATTATACTCTAAACACCATTTGATCTGGTAAAATCATTGATTTTTCCAATGGATTTCCAATCAGTGGGCTCCAACACCAACTGCTGATTGATTCTAATCAATACTGCTAGGAACTGTGCGTCTTGTGAAAGTAAGGGAGAGTGAGCAAGAGTGCAGATCCAGGATTAGGCCTGCCTGATTAGGGCAGCTTTAATGTGCTGTTGTGATTATGTTGCTGCTTAAAGGATGCTAATTAACCATGAAGTGTGGCTGGACTGAGGACTTTAGGGAAAACATGAGGAACTGGCTGCAATGCATATTGTCCCTGTTTTCCTGTGTCTTCATTAAACCCAACAAAAGGTTCCAGGAGGGATGACATGAAGAGCAAACTAAAACTGAGTTAACTTTCTCTTTTAGTGTGTCTGTACCCCCTGTGGGGTAGGATGAATATGTCCTTTCTCCTGCTTGCTAGAACTAACCTCTGTGACCAGCTGCTGAAATCAGGCCAAACAAACACTCCAACGTTTGCTGTGACTAAGAGGCTAGCCAGCTGTAACACACCTTTGTCCCATGCGTTTCCTGGCCTAATTGGTTACATTTGCATAATGTACATGCATCATATTTAGGAGGTTATGTGTAAAGCTGCAGGGAACATGGATCACATGAAAAGACCTGAAATTCAAGCAGATATTAAAAGACAGACACCTACAAATGTGAATACATAATAGATAGACAAAGGGACTAGCAGACAAGCAGACAAATATAAAAACTCAGATGTTACCATAGATAACACTCTGTTCATGTCTATTGCACACATACTAGCTCTGAGTGTCTGACCCCCTGGTAACACAGGAGGGGGAGCAGGAGCAGGAACGTGGGATTTGGGGTGTAATCCTGTTTGTCTTCGGGGGAACATGGACTGCAAGCTATTGATTCTAAGCAACAGTCTAGAAATTTATTAAGATGAACAACAGGCATCTAATTGTAAATGCCTTCCTTGGAGTACTATGTCTATTGATGAATGGTGAAGAGGAGACAGGTTGCCACAAGATGATAATTGGAAAGAAAGTGGGTGGTCTTTCTCTGCTTGTTGCGTTTGTTTAGTTTGTGTATTAGATTTGCTCTTCCCAGTTTGTATACAGGAATAGAACAATGATAAATGCGCTGAAATGCTTACGTTCATCTGCACTCAATGAAGCAAATGTTTGTCACTTAATTTTACATTCTTAATTAGGCTGATTAAACTTATTAGCGAGCTGATCCCTTGGGTAAATGCAAGGACATTACTGTGATATTAACAACGTAGGTTAACCTGTTTATCCCTAGGCTAATATACATATGTTCTCAAATCAAAGTGATATAATGAGCAAGGGGGGAAAAAATGATCATTTTATTTGTTACCCTCTCCATAATCCTTCATTATGGTAACATCATTCATGCAGTTGTTTCTGTAATGGCTTCAGTATATCAGTTTATAATTATTGTATAATTATTTGTGCTTTAATACACACTGCATTTTTAGCATTGTTTCTGCAAATTTTGTCATTGTGCATGCATGCATATATGTATGTGTGCATGTGTTTGTGCATGTGAAAGTGTGCATCTGTCAGCATGTCCCAGCAAGCACCTAAGCGTGGACTTATAATGGGTGCACATAATGAAGCAGAATCTGAACATATGCAACTTCATTCATTCCTCTCACATGTCTGAAGTGGTCACACACAAACAATCCGTGCTATTGGCCGGATCCATTTGAACCACCATCCAGCCTGGCTCCCATAAACAAACAAGGCCTAGCCTTGCAGCTGGCCATTGCCTTGGCAACATGGGATTGGGACAGAGCTGTGGACTAGTTAGAAAGTGTAGTATTGTGAAGGCACAGCAGAGACCTGAAATACTTGAGCACTTTACAATGCAGCCCATTCAAGGCCGATTTCAATTTTGGGGAGTGAATACAACTTAGACACTTGTGTCTCTTGAGAATGCTATTGTTATCTGGAGCATTTTGTCAAGGTGTACAAATGTTCCTGGTTGTTTTATAAAAATTGAATGCAAAGCCTGTGCATAGATATCAAAGGTAAATGGCTTATAAAAATATTCCATTCTTTAGTTGAAATCCAGTTAGAAAGAAATATGCTGGTTAGCAACATTCTTTAACTCTGGAAAGCCTAGGGTATACAGCAAAACAAGCACTGTATTTAATCTGAAACATGTGCATTTATTTTTATGTAGTCCACCTTTGCAGTATGATTGTGATTTGCTGCTTGCATAAATGTACACTTTCTACATGGATTTTCCTGTCATCACTCACTCTTTAAAACCAGGCTATAATCACTAATGTTATTACACTAATGTTAATCTTTCGTTACCCATGTGAACAGGGAGTGATGCATTTTAATCAGGAATTCAGGCCTACATTTGTAAAATATAAAGTTTAAGATATAAATGAAGGAAGGTTAATTGATTTTGACCTTATTTTTAAAAAAATATTTTTTACTTATATTTAAATTGATTTTGTCTGCATTTTTTATTACATTCACTGAACATTTTTCTCACTAGTTGTTTTCTAAATTCATTCCCTGCAACATTTTCAATCCCTGATTAACAGAATGATTAGCTAATGCGAACGTTTTGAGCTTCTGACAGTGTAATGTTTTTAAAATTATAGTAAGAGAACTGGTTTTAATTAATTATGAAGTATTATTGCATGATACACAAGGAGTAGAATGTTTACTCCTTGCTCCTATTTCAACATTCATGGCTAATGTTTTTCTTGCATTTCCACTGTTTACTCATTAATGTAAGTTGCTATTTTCAGGAAGGAGAGAAAAGGGAAACAGGACACTCCTCAAAAAAGATGGTTGCAATCATGCATACATAGACCAAAAAAGGAGAAACCTTTTAACTAAAATATAGCACTTCAAAAAATA
Organism: Tachysurus vachellii; assembly: GCF_030014155.1. Taxonomy (NCBI): domain Eukaryota; kingdom Metazoa; phylum Chordata; class Actinopteri; order Siluriformes; family Bagridae; genus Tachysurus; species Tachysurus vachellii. Next base: position 14,977,387 of record NC_083469.1, read on the forward strand.
TCCAGATATTCAAAGTTGGTCATTACGGTCCAGCTTCACAGTGCCTCTTCCATCTAGGTCCAATATGGTCCCTTATTTAGATGATATGAGTTGTTTAAAGGAAAACAAAATTTCTCTTAGGGGATGTTTGCTAAACGTAATGAGGCATAAGTAATGGTGTACAGCCATAATTACTGCTAGCCAAAACCCAGCAGGTAGGGACAGACCAGCCATTGATTCTTGCTTCAGACCTCTTCAAGTACTAATCAGCTTCTTTGGTTCTGCAACTCAGGCCTTGCAAAGCCATTGTAGGCCTGTGTCACTCTAGGTCAGTAGTTATTAGTGGCGACTGAAAACAGTTTCTTTAACTACTTATGGGATGCCTGAATAAGATGTATGCAGAACTTGGAGGGGGATTACAGGCTGGCCAGTGCAGCGCAGGCAAGCACTGAGAAGAATGTGACATGGTTTGGTAATAAGGGATGCTTCTCTCTCTCTCTCTCTCTCTCTCTCTCTCTCTCTCTCTCTCTTTCTCGCTCTCTCTCATGTTGTAGATGCGAAAGAGTATACACTAAAGAGTTTTGAACTGCCTTCACAATTTTGCAGAATTCTACAGTTACAGCTCTAGAAAAGTGTGTGTGTGTGTGTGTGTGTGTGTATAAAACTGTATGTGTCCTATAGTTCTCAGCAATGACATGCCTTTATTTACTTATTTTATGGAAATCTATTAGAGTGAATATTGCTTTCTGAGTCCTTTGACATTCTTCAGATGTTTTTCCTTTTGTTGGAGGAGGATTATTTGCTGCCAGTTTTGAATAACTAGAATTAGGAAAGATTGTGTTTTACATGGTGTACTGTCTCATCCGATGGCTTCTCATAACCACATGACTTTACAAACAATTTGCAGAAACACAGTCAATGGACCAACAGTGTCATACACTTTATGCACATGGTTTTGCATAAAAATGCCTCAATTCTGTATACCTTGCCAAGCCATTTTTGTGTGGTACAATTGTGTGGTACAATTGCAATTGTCAATGGATCTGAAGAAAATAAATGCAGTGTAGCGAGATGTGAACAGTAAGGAACAGAACAGTGAACAGATTGGTTAAAAAAACCTTAACAACTCAAAAACAATTACACAAATTAACAACATTAATCAATATTTTAAAATGGTTATAGTGTCCAATATGACCTAGGCTGAACCAGGAAGCTCAGAATTCAACTATTTTTTAGCTGTAAGTATTTCAGACCTTCTCAATTGGTGGTAACAGAAGTGGCTCTTATGTTTTGGGATGTACAGCCTCCGGCTTGCGTTTGAGTTT